>NC_051064.1:144358338-144635561 GCF_004664715.2 Peromyscus leucopus
AAACAGAGACAGGCAGTGATGGCACACACCTTTAATCTCAGTACTGGGAAGCACACATGCCTTTAATCCCAGGAAGTGATGGCTGGGTGGAGAAAGGTATATAAGTCATGAGGCGACAGGAACTAAAGGCTTTTCGGAAGAAGCATCCCTTTCAGCTAGAGGCTTTTTTGGCTGGAGCCTTTGGGTGAAGACTCAGGGTTTTTAATCAGAGGATTCGTGGAGTTGGTAAGGATGAGATGTGGCAGTGGCTTGTTCCTTTGTCTCTCTGATCTTTCAGCATTTACCCCAATATCTGGTTCCAAGTTTTTTTTTTTGTTGTTGTTGTTGTTTTTTTGTTGTTTTTTTTGTTGTTTTTTTGTTTGTTTGTTTGTTTTTTTCGAGACAGAGTTTCTCTGTGTAGCTTTGCGCCTCTCCTGGAACTCACTTGGTAGCCCAGGCTGGCCTCGAACTCACAGAGATCCGCCTGCGTCTGCCTCCCGAGTGCTGGGATTAAAGGCGCCCGGCTGGTTCCAAGTTTTTTATTAAAAGACCAAATTAGATTTCGTGTTCCACCTGCCTGCTACTCCTCCCACCTGAGCACCTACAAACAGGGAAGATCCTTGCCCTCTAGGGAAGAGGCCCACAATGAGCAAATGCAGAAAACACCTGAACTGTAGAAAAAGGGCTATACAGAAAAGCAAGAAGAGGTCTGTCAAGAAGAGGCGCACCATCTCCTGTCTCTCCACCTGCCAACCCAACAAGCTGCTCTAGGGACAGGGAGAAGAGCTGTGACCTGAGAAGGTAGAAGAAGGAAGAGGAAGAGCACCGAGGAAGCCAGAACCTGAGCTGAAAATCTCCAGACGCTTGCAGACTGCAATGTCAGAGGCAAAGCATAGACTGGTTTGACATGGTGGAAAAAGAGAAAGAAGTGACTGGATCCTGGATAAAATTGCAAATAGAGCCTCTAACTTCAGCTACTAGATTAGAGATGAACTATGAAAGAAAGAACAAGTCGGGATGAAACCTGAGCCCCCATTCTCCCAGAACGAGCGGCGTGGAGGGGGATGAGGGGTGCGGCTGCTGCTTCCTAGGGGGCTACCTGTTGCTGGAGGGCTTCTCTCCAGGTTCCCCAAGCCCCGCAGTCCCACAATCCACTTATAAAATAATCACTCAGACGCTTATATCACTTATAAACTGTATGGCCGTGGCAGGCTTCTTGCTAACTGTTCTTTTATCTTAAATTAACCCATTTTTATAAATCTATACCTTGCCACGTGGCTGGTGGCTTACCAGAGTCTTTACATGCTGCTTGTCCTGGCGGTGGCTGCAGTGTCTCCCTCCTCAGCCTTCCGCTTCCCAGAATTCTCCTCTCTCCTTGTCCCACCTACTTCCTGCCTGGCAGCCTACTTCCTGCCTGGTCACTGGCCATCAGTGTTTTATTTATATAGAGCAATATCTACAGCACTTTCCCTTTATTTCTTTTTTTAAAAAGGAAGGTTTTAACTTTAACATGGTAAAATTACATATAACAAAACAATTACTGAGCAAGAATTATAGTTACAATATTAAAGAAGATGTCCTATCTATCTTATATTTGTGAGTTTAAGGTTTTATATCTAACTTATCTTTTATCATAACTGAGGAAATTACAACTATCTAGTTTTCAACCACATCAAAGACCTGAGAAGGAACATAATGGTACCTGAGAAATGGTAGATGGATGCAAGCAACTTCCAAAAAATTTATGAGTTGACAGAAACAGCCAGCTGCCTGGGCAGTCACCTGAGGTTTCCACAGTGTTGGGGCATCATCTTCAGCCTATAGGCTTAGCGTATCTGACAGACTCATTTGTGAAGTAGGATGTACACAAGGTCAACAGTTCAACATCACATTGGGTGAGAGCAGTTCATGTACCAGAAACACCTGAATTCCACTAGTGTCCTGTCATGATTCAGGATTTTAAATTCTGGAAATTGTTGACAGTTTTTGAATTCAGCTGTCCATTCTTCTTGGCTGTGTATATATGGCTTCATCTCAGCAGCTACCCTCCCCTTCCATCTGCTCTGCAGTTGGTTTTCCCTCTTTATTTCACATTCTTCTTTCCTTTTCCCCATCCACTGTAGTTGCTAGCTCACAGGCACAATTCAACATTCACACAGAGTTATCTGCTATGTGACACTGGACAGATCAAACAGTACAGGGCTTAAAACATTTCATTCTTGGATGCATTAGCTTAATAAATGGCAACTTTTCTAATTAAAAAAAAAAAACTATGTGACTCAAATTGTTACATGATGAAGTGTAATCTAAGACTTTCCTGATTCCTCCTTGTCCAAACAAAACCCATTCATTATTTACTGTTGGAGAATATAAAGATCTTAACACCTTCATTTATTTATTTATTTATTTAGGTTTTTGAGACAAGGTTTCTCTGTGTAGTTTTGGTGCCTGTCCTGGATCTCGCTCTGTAGACCAGGCTGGCCTTGAACTCACAGGGATCCGCCTGGCTCTGCCTTCCGAGTGCTGGGATTAAAGGCATGCACCACTGCCGCCCCAAAACACCTTCTTTTAAAAGTTCACTACATATCTATATTCAAGGGACCCTCTTCTCTGTCACTTCTATTCTTAACTGCTAAAAAAAAAAAAAAAAAAAAAAAATTCCTTTTTTTCTCTCTCTCTTGATTCCCAACATGGTAAGTTACATACCTAAAACTTCATAAACCAGGCACTTGCCACCAAGCCTGATAGCCTCAGTTAAATCCCCAGAACACATGTGAACAGAAAGAACCAATCCCCCACAGTTGTCTTGACCTACACAAACACACACCACACACACACACACACACACACACACACACACACACACACACAGAGGCATGCATCACCCATACATAAATGCAAAAATAACATAAGTGTACCTTTTAAAAAAAATATTGTACAGTATCAGAACTATTACAAGCCCAACAGACTTCTCAGCTGATTTTTTAGTATATGTATGTATGTAGTGTGTGTGAGGGTATGTACACACATATTCACATGTGAGGGGCACACCAGTGTGCAAGTGTCTGTAAACTTGTGTGCACGTGTATGTAGAGGCCAATAGGTTGACATCAGATACCTTCTTCAGTGGCTTTCCACTTAGTCGGGACCCCTCGCTGGGCCTAGTCCAGGTAGCTGGCTTGCCCTGGGATGCCACTCCACCTCCTGAATGGTGGGATTATAGACAGGGGAGCCATTATTTGTATATGGATGCTAAGAATCCGAACTCCAGTCCTTACACTTTTGCAGAGAGTGCTTTATCCACTGATGCATCTCCCCAGCTTTCCTGCTTTTCTAGGTTAAATTTTCTCTAAAGTATGCCAAAGTAAATCACATACAGTAGTGTGTGCTTGTCACACTAGTTACTCAGGAAACCAGATAGAAGGATCACTCTTGAGTTTAGAAGTTCAAGACAAGCTTGAACAACCTAGCAAGACTATAACACCAGCAAATGGGAGACTTGGGGGAGTCTCTTTAAAAGTATCACTGTGTATTGAACTCAACAGCCCCTGGCCTGAGACTGCCTCATTATGAGCATTAGCACTGCCCTGGCCCATCAAGGCCAGCAGTACTGCAATCATTTTCACAACTGAAAAAACCTACCTACCTTCCCAAACACAAGCTCAGGGGCTGAGAACAAGGGTCTGTAATAGGACCACGTGTGCTATCTATAGTAATGACAAACTCCAAACACTGCTTAAAAACCCCAAAGCTTTCACAGTACTTTGACCTCAGCACTGACTGGAACAGCAACACTTCCGCATTCCCACTTAGCTAATGTATGGCATCTCAAAGCCAAAGTTAATCCACAAGATATCCACAATGGATCCTATCAGTGCAGAGGGAGAGAAAAATCTTCTCACACAAATCATCAAAACCATTCCAGTGCCAGGCAGTGGTGGCCCACGCCTTTAGTCCCAGCACTCAGGAGGCAGAGGCTGGCGTATTTCTGTGAGTTCGAGGCCAGCCTAGTCTACAGAGCGAGTTCCAGGACAGTCAGGGTTATTACACAGAGAAACCCTATCTCAAATGCTTTTTTAAATTTTTATTAAGATTTATTTTACATGTGAAGATGTTTTGTCTACATGTATGTATACTACATGAATGCCTGGTGCCCACAGAGGTTAGAAGCAGGTACCAGATATCCTGCAAATGGAGTTACAAGTTGGTTGTGACTTGTAATATGGGTGCTGGGAACCAGACTCCAGTCCTTTGCAAGAACAAGTGTGCTTAACTGCTGCACTATCTTTCCAGTCCAGCAAACTCTTTTTTAATACTAAAAACTTCAGTGCTTCTAATTTTCTACTTACTAATAGATACTGAAAATAGGTAGAAAGGGTACAGTAGACGGATGCATAAGCTTGAGCCTGTGAATGTAAATCATCAGTTACTCACAAATAGCATGGATCACTGAAAAGGTACGAGCTTCAGCTCCACCTTATATTTCTAAAATTCTGATCACATACATATACTTATTTTCTTTTTAGATTTATTTTGTTTTATGTATATGGGTGTTCTGTCTGAATGTGTACATATGTGTGTATATGTGTATTATAAACATACATATATATTTAGATATATACACGTGTACACACACACACTCACACGCACAAGCACACACATAATGTAGGTACCTGGTGCCCACAGAGATCAGAAAAGAATGTCAAATCCCTTAAAGTTGGAGTTAGGGATGGTTGTGAGCCACCATATGGGTGTTGGGAGCCAGCCAAATCTGGGTCCTCTGCAAAATCAACAAGTGACCTTGATCACCAAACCATCTCTGCAGCAACTTTTTTTTTTTTAAGTAGTGTCTGGCTTGGGCTATAAGAGACACTATTTTTTTTAAAAAAAATCTAATCTTCCTACTCTGCCTTCTGAGTGTTGGGATTATAGTGTTCTGCCATGTCTAGTTTATAGAGTGCTAGGGATAAAACCCAGGGCTTCTGGCATGCTAGGCAAAGTCTATGAACTTGGACACATTCAGCTGTACTTTTCAAAGATACTGCTTTCAAATTATGGAACAAATCATCCTTACCAATATTAACTTGTTAATATAAAGGTTACTTGAGTATTGAGGGTCGGTACCAAAAACCTAAACAAACAAAAAGTTACTGGTCTCTCACAGTATCAAAACAATCTGAACAACTGGTAACATGCTCCAGAGACCTGAAAATGTAGAGATAAGTGACACTCCTGACCCTGGGTGTTCAAAGACCTGTAACCACTCACCATCCTCTGAAAGAAAGCAGAATGTATCTAAGGGCAAGCACACTAGCACAAATCAAACACATATGACACTGGTTATGCTGTCTCTGTGCACAGCTGCAACTTATGCATTTTACACAGCTTTAGGAAAAGCAATCTTTTTTAAAAATATCAATTTAAGTCTAGGAGGAAGGAAGAATGATGAAAATACTTAATACATTCACGCACAAATCACTCAGTTATTTTTAGGATCAATTCAGATCTTCTGTTCTTATTTGAAAAAATACTGTAACTTCAGGACTGTTACTTCTAACTTATATTCATTATTGCATGTGTGTGCTTGCCACTGTGTGCATGTAGGGGTCAGAGGACAACCTTCAGGAGTCAGTTGATTGTTTCTTCCAGAAATTTCCAGGGGCCAAAGTTCAGACACCCAGTTTGGTGGCAAATGCTCTCACTTGCTGAGCCATCTTACCGGCCTAATTTTCCCCACATTGTAACATCAAGAATCAGAAGCGATTACTTGCGTTGTAAGACTCCAGAAGCTCACAGACAAAGAATAAAACACTAGCTTGCTGTGCTAGTGTTAGACCAAAATGCAATACAGACAGACAAGGTGCAAGGAACCAGCACACTGTTAGAGCTAGGCTAGAAGTACAGTAAACACAGACAAGGTAGTACAAGAGAAAGGTCTGAAAACAGCACTTTGTGAAAGGAGTCTCACAAGTCCATATAATAAATAGTCTAATCACTACAAAGTAGCTCTTTCAGCAAATAAGCATCATAGTAGCAAATAATATGGAGATAGGGCCTTTAGCTTATCAGATTTACTAACTGTGGCTTACTCTGATCAAAAGACTCTCACAACCCAGAAACTTTAAAATGAATATATTAAAACCATGCTAACATCTCAAAACCAGATTTTATCAATTTACGAACACTATCAGATTGTCAGGATCCCTACCAGGAGGGTGGCACCAGTAGGTCATGATTGAAACAGGCACTGCTCACACTACACCTGCTCAGAGAAAAACACATCCATTTTCCTTTCCCAAAATAATATGATTTCACAAATCACCTAGTTCCATCCAAAAATAACAAAGCCCCAACTTTTCCTTGAAGATACAAATTATGAGTGGCCTGTTGGTGGCATGTTTACAGAGCATGTGCAAAGCTGTACAGCATTGCCAAAACAAAGAAGAAAATACAGGCAGTATTACCAGGTTATATAAACTGCAGTAAGAACTGTACTGAAATGTGTACCACTTTAGGAACAGGGAGACGTGTGTTTGTGTGTAGATCATGAAAGCAGACTCATGAAGGAAGACTGAGCAAAAGCTGACTCACTGGGTGTGGCCTCTGCTGAAACCTCTCACCCCCCAGAATGACTTCCACCCAATACCAAAGACAGAGGTGATAGAGTAGATCAGAGACACCAGCAAATCAGTTGCTCAGCCTCCAGAGCATGTGAAGAAGCACAGTGACCAGGCTGTTAACAGAGAACCCTGAAGTGTTCACCCACTTCAGTACACTGCTTTCCATCACATGGTCCACAACACCAACATAACAGCCCCAGGGCCTAGATCCCTGAAGGTGCACAGCACAGAGTATTCTGTGACCCAAACATAAATAAGGAAATGGGGGCTTAGAGGGTTGATTCAGGTGCTGACAACACTGTTTCCATGCAGCAGACTAAAAACCCGGGGCTTTCTGTTCCCAGAGCTACAGACACAAATGAGAAAATGGAGCTGATTAAGAGTTCTGCTTAAAATATGTAAGTTACAGAGCTCTGAGGTCAACAGCCCTTGGCTCTAGAGGGCCTTAAGCAATTAAACACCATCATATTAAAATGTCAAGTAAGAGACCAGTTGATATCCTAGGAAAGTAATATAAATCTGCACTTAGACTTCAGACACCCAGGAGTTTTCCAACCAAATGGAATTTTTTACTTTACAACAGTGGTTCTCAACCAGTGGGTCACACCCCCTTTGGGGGTTGAATGAACCTTTCACAGGGTCACCTAAGACCATCCAAAAACACAAATATTTACAATTCATAACAGTAGCAAAATTACAGTTATGAAGTAGCAACAAAAATAATGTTATGGCTGGGGGATCACCACAACATGAGGAGCTGAATTAAAGGGTGGCAGCATTAAGAAGGTTGAGAACCATTGCTTTAAAACAAAAGGGACTGAATAAATAATTCAACTGATAAAGTGCTTGCTGAATAAGTATGGGGACCTCAGTTCAATGCCTAGCCCGCTTGTAAAAAAGCCAGGTGCCACAGCACACATACTTATATGCTGAAACAGGAGGACCCTGGGTACTTGCTGGGCAGCCAGCCTAGTCAATCAGTAAGCTCCTTCAGGTGAGAGACCATCTCTCAAAATATAAATTGGGCTGAGGAAATGGCTCAGTAAGTAAAATACTTACTTGTCATGCAAATGTGAGGACCTGAGTTTGAATTCCTAGAACCCATTTAAAAGCTGGGCACAACAGCATGCATGTCTGTAATCCCTGCACAGAGATGGGGACTGAGTCCCTGGAAGCTCACAACCAGCTAACCTGACATACAGAGCAATGAACAAGAGATCCTACCTCAGACTAAGTAAAAGGTAAAGATCAACACCGAAGTCATCCTCTCACTTCCATCTGTGCCCACTTGCATGCACTCATGAGCACAAGCATGCACACACACACACACACACACACACACACACACACAAATAAGCAAACAAACCAAAAAATAAATAAATAAATGCAATTAATGGCCTGCCTACAAGATGTGCTGTGGTAAAGATGGTGCAGAAATTGTGGGATGACCAACTAGTGACTGGCCCAGCTAAGACCCGTACCCTGAGAGGGAGCTCACCCCTGCAGGCCAGGATAGAACCAAACATGACTGGCCAAAAAAAAAGTCAATGAAATGCTTCCTAATGATATTCTCCTACACTCACAGATTGGTGTCTAGCTCAACTGTTATCAGAGAGGTTTCACTCAGCAACTGATGGAAACAGAAGCAGAGACCCACAGCCAAGTATTAGGTGGAACTTGGGGAATCCTGCAGAAGAGGGGGAGGAAGGACTGTAGGAGCCAGTGGGGTCAAGGGCACCACAAGAAAACCCTCAGCACCAACTAACCTGGGCTCACAGGGGCTCATAGAGACTGAACTGACAACCAGGGAGTCTGCATGGGTCTGACCTAGCTCTCTGAATATGTGCTACAATTATGTAATGTGGTCTCCTTGTGAGACTCCTAAATGGGAGCAGGGGCTGTCGCTGACTCTGTTGCCTGCTTTGGGGACCCATTCCTCCTACCAGATTGTCTCATTCAGCCTTAATAGGAGGTGACTAGTCTCACTGCAACTTGATAAACCATGGCTGGCTGATAGGCATGTGAGGCCCACCAGTATCTGAAGGAGAAGAGGATGGGTGGGAGGGAGGGTGCTCGGAGGAGCAGAGGGAATTCTGGTTGGGATGTAAAAACAAAAAATAAATAAATAAAAACAAAAAAGAAAAGAAAATTGAGTAGGAAAAAAGAACAAGCAATAAAGAAAAATAATAAAGATAAAAAAAATTAATGGGAAATTCTTCACAAAATATTACTCCCAAGTTGGGGATGTAGATCAATGGAAGAGTACTTGCCTAGCATGTGTGAAATAATGGGTCCAAGCCCCAGCACTGCAAAGGAGGGGGGGAAAGCTTCTAGCACCCATTAATAGAGCTAAGCTTAGAAATAAATGTTGGTCATTGTAGATTATCATCTCCCTGGCTGATTTTAAAGACGTCTATTAATACTCTCCCTATTCCCCTCATCATATACCTATGACATATTTCACTGAACGTGGGAGCTCTAAATTTATGTCATTGCAAGCCTCGAGTTCTCTACAATATATATTTTCTTATCTCTCCTTGTAGCAGTAGTTATTCTCCTTCACTGTACCAAGAACAAAAAGATCACTGTCAATTTTCCTGGGTGAAATAATCCTATCCCATCAAAACATCCTTGAATCAAATTTTTCCTTATTTTAAAGACTAATTGCCAAAAAATGCAGATGTGAAGATCAGCAAGAGAGGTGGGAATGGGGCAGGAGCACCTGGGCTTTCTGCTCACACCCTGTGCCACTACAAATTCAAGGTTATAAGGAGTCCCAGCCAAAGTACTGCAACCCACTGCTAACTGCACATTCTGCAAAACAGAACCAACATAAAGACGTTTTAATTAAAAGATACTTTTGTAATATTTTGTTAGTTGTATAAAACTTGCCATTATTAGGAAAGGAAGTAAAATCAATTCTTCACTAACCTCCAAAGACAAGCATCCTGAAGAATGTCTAAAGAGAGGAGGGATGTGACCATCCACTCCACAGTTATCCTATGAAGTCTTAGCCAATTGCTTTGAGTGACCTTTTCCCACCAGAGTTCCCAACACAGCACTACTTTTGTAGTTAAACTTTGAAAAATAGATATTCAGGACTCCTGCTAAGTGTTTCCAAAAAAGATATTCAGGACTCCTGCTAAGTGTTCCCAAAAAGCAAAGAAAGCTACAGCAACATGGACATGGTGAGCATGTCACCCAAACGCAAATTTTTACTCTAAGACTCCCAAAAGTTTCATCTGCTCATGCTTCAGAGGCTGCTTGCAGCTCTCAAGGTTTTTCCTCCACACTGGGGAAAGCGGGAAAACTAATCTTGTTCATACTCACATCCACTGTGGGCTTCCTGACACTACAAGTGAGCAGCTGAGAACTATGAGGTACACCAGCCACTGTCACTGCTGACACTGTTTTTGGTAAAGGTGCTAGCCACATGGACATCACAAGATTCACCTACCACTTCAGTGGGGGATTTTTTTAGTTAGGGTGGACATTAACTTGTATAATCTGAGGTTTGAGGTTTACACTCTAAATGTGTAACAACTGTTCTCAAGACCCCTTAAAAACAGTAGCAATACCTACTGTCTACAAAGTATATACACTACACTACAGTTTTAGAAGGTCTTGTATACATAGTAGTTGTTTTTGTTGTTGTTGTTGTTGTTATTGTTTTAAGATAGATACATTTCCTCAAAATAACTTACCAGGCTGGCCTCCAACTCACAGAGATCCACCTTCCTCTGCCCGCCACCCCCATCCCAGTGCTCGTCCGGCTATAGTTCTCAATTCAACATAAAAGCAAATGTCTAGGAGTTTATGATAAAAACATGAAAAGAAGTCTCTTGATACAGGTATGATAGCTGTATGGTTAGTACAATAGTGCCCTCCATGCAAAGGTATAGAAAGAAAGAACAAAACAGATGAGGACAGTTCCAGGGGGCTTTGGGTTCCAGGTTAAATGTGAACTTGACCTTGTGGTAGGTGTCTAGTTTGCTTTCTGCTGCCGACCAAAAGCAACTTGGGAACAAAAAGATTCATTCCATCTTACATTCACAGTCCATCGCTGAGAGAAGTCAGGATAGGAACTTAAACAGAGATCATGGAGGCAAGCTACTTACTGGCTTGCTCAGCCTCCTTTCTTATACCATCTTGGACCACCTCCCCAGGGCTGGCACTGTCCACAGTGGACTGGGCCCTCCCACATCAGTTAATAATCAAGAAAATGTCCTACAGACATGCCCACAGGACAGTCTGGTGGAGGCACTTTCTTAACTGAGGTTCCCTCTTCCCAGATGTCCCTAGCTTGAGTCAAGGTGACAAAAGAACAGACAAGCATGGTAGGGCTCCCCAGACATTGTTGCCCTCTCAGCCTGCCCCCAAGCTCTAGAGGTCTGTCTGCCTACAGGATAAGTCAAAAGTGGGACTGCTAAAAAGCAGAGCCCACATCACCTGCAGGAGGAGAGATGGTCTCAGGACAGTCTGTTACGAAGGTCTTATCCACCTGGGGGACTTATCCACCAGTCTTTCTGACTGAGGATACATCATAAACAAAGCCCAATATTTAAGGAAAATTAAGTGAGGAGCCCAAAGCTAATAAGCAATTAGAGCCTGAACCAAGATAACTGGAAAGATACAAAAAAGCATCCGCACCACAGTGGAAGAACAAGGCGAACATGGTGACCAACCTAACAGGAAATGAGAAGAGATGGAAATAATCGAAAATGTGGAAGGTGAGTAACAGGGAGGGCTATGGAAGACATTTAAAAACATCTCATTAACATCTCATCAGAAACAGAGATGGGTAGGAAGTGGAAAGTGGTGAATTCCATGTTGGCCTCTGATGCTCAGAAGAGGGCAGACCTTCCCAAAGAAAGCTACATCAGTCAAAGGGGAAAACTGGTCTCCATGCAGACTGAAATGGACGACAGAGATGGAGATGCAGACATTTTTAGTCTCACTGGGGTGCCCCAAGAAAGAGGACTGTCCAGAGGGAAAAATATGTCCATAGGGAGAAGATGCGGGGTTTGACTCTGTGGAGTAGTCACCTCCTGTGCTATGTCTGCGGGGAGGGAGGGGTTAAAAAGCCTAAGGACAATTCTCTCAACAACCGCCCATTATCTCTCAAGGCCTACTGCACTGGAAATATCTAAGAAAAATGTTAGTTTTTAAAAAACATTAAACTGATTGCATCTTTTAAAACTTTCTTAAATCACATTGTGTGTGTGTGTGTGTGTGTGTGTGTGTGTGTGTGTGTGTGTGTGACTGCATCACAGGTCAAAGGATAACCTCTGGGCATCCTCCTTTCTACTACTGGGTCCTGGAGAGCTTTAACATGCTAAGCCATCTTACTGGCCCTACTTGCATATTCTTTACCTATTCAGCTCAAAATACCCCAGTGAAAGAAAAAAGTATTATTTGTCCCCACTTTGCAAACATTAAGAGGAAAAAAGAGATGCTACCTATATCCCCTCACATCTACCACCACCACATACACAGCTGTGTGGTCCTGTGATCCTGTCATTCTGTCATTCTGTGCACTGAGGTAGGGCTCTGCTAAACAACAGGGCTATATGCACACACTATCTCCACGTCTTCTATCGTGGGGAAAAAGGCTTTACAACTGAGCATCTAAATTTACCCCCAAGAGCCTTCCTTTTCAGAGGTTCTATTTGCAAGTGTATCTTAAAGTCAAGACTTGCTGAATTATGGCAAAGTCTTTAAGCCTCAGAGAATCAATTTGAATGTCATTTTTATAGTCTCCAAAATATGCTTAATATACATTGTCCGCATACAGTCTTAGGAAATATACAGAATTCATTCTCAAGTATATACAGGTTTGGGGAATCTCACAATTCTGTTCAAATTTTGAAACCATCATTTAAATTAATTTCCCATGAGACTTTAATGAAGTCTTAGAAAACCTACATGCAAGTACATATAAAATATGTAGGTTTTACCACTTTCCAGATGGGCTGCCCACAGTAATCAACCTAACATTTCCACTTAGCTTTACATATTTCAGACAAGCTGTGCCAAGAAGTAATTCAGCTCTTTTAAAGCAAAGCCTAACGTGATTTATTGCAAGGGCTACAAAATAATTCTTACCAAAATACCTGGAATATATAGATTCAGTCAAACTTTTTTATTGCACATTCCAATGGGCTAGAAATGAGAACACAGTATAGGTATGACATGAACCAAGATTCCAAGAATAACTACTACTTGCATAGTATAATTTAAAAAAAAAACAAAATAAGCATTTATCATTGTAGTGACTGGGTTTACTATATACTATGACTCTAACTTATGTTTCAAGGGGATGGGATAGAGAAAGAAAAGCATTCCCTTTAAAAAAAAAATATTTAAATGATACATGCATCCACTGCACTGGAATTATTCAGCTATTCCTATAATTCAGAAAAAACACTCATTACCAAATATGGCTCCAATGGTAGATTTTTTTTATATGTTTTATTTAATGGTACATTCTGACTAAATATAATTTCACAACCAAAACTAACTAAATAAAAAAGAACCACAAGCAATAAAATCTTTTCTTAGAATGATTAAGAATAAGACTTGGGAGACATATTTCTCTCCCAGCAGAAGATGCCATTAATGACACTTTTCCCATGATCAATTACCTACCATTAAAATGTAATGCACTGAAGTCAGGTAAGCATTGCAAAAGTAAGATCTTTCCTTAGGACAAGTTTCTGAGCATAACACCAAACTGGTTGGGTTTTTTTTTTTTTGTTTGTTTGTTTTTTGTTTTTAAGGAGGAAAAAAAAGGAGATTTTTGGAAAAAAGTAGTTTGGCTTTCATCATCAATCTTCAATCTTCAAGGAGTTGCTTCAAGTCTCATTTTTCTAGAAGAGTTATTTCTGTGCTATTCAGCATGACAGACCAAACGCTTAAATTATTCAACATCCATCAACTCTATGCAAATTTATTTAAATTTCATAATAATTTAATCTGCATACTGGGAATGCTGATCCCATGTCATGAAAACTTCATAATCTCCAGGCTATCTCACACTACCACATCTCTTGCCACAAAAGGACGCCAATGTTCAATTGCAGAAAGTGAGTTACTCTGTATTCACAAAAGCAAATGCTGAAAGGAATTTGGATAGGAAGTCCATTCCCTTCTTCAAGGTATAAACCATAACATCTATTCTTAGAGTTCTTTGTGAAGCCATAACTGCTTCTGTGATTCAATCACCCAGCAAAGAAACTTTCATTTAATGAGGTAGTTGAGAATCATGCAATTTTGTTCCCCCCAATGGACACCTGGTAATGTCTGGTGACTTCACGGCTTGTAACAATTGAGCAAGGAACCACTGCCACTTTGTGGGGTGGGGATGCTGCTAAGCATTCCACCATGGACAAGAGAGATGCCCCCAACAAAGACTAATTCAGTGCAAATGTCAACAGTACAGTAGCTGAAAAACAATGTTTTGCTGGGACTAAATATGCTAGTCCTACTAAAAGACTCTAGCTTTCCCTGGCCTGCTCTATGAAAACCATTTTTTATAGCTCTAACTAAAAATTTCTAACTTCAAAAGGCAAGCACCAGATATGACACCAGGCACTGTAATTGCTGGTGGACAGCACACCAATTATGAAGCACTAAACACAAGTGTGCAGGAGCAGAAGTCATGCTCAGCAGGTACTTCCCCCTCTGCATCCAGAATTCCCTGTGGATGCTCTCTGCATGCAAGTTTGACATACTGTCTTCAACGTCCACATACGCTTTCACTTTCCACTATGGAGTTATCTGCTGAAGGTTGCAGATTTGCTATTGGGTTTTTTCCCCCTTGTATGTGTATTAAAACTAACAGGGAGCTAAGCAGAAGACATGAAAATAGAAAATAATCCAAGGTGCTTTCCACCCGGAAACTATGATTTCACAAACCCTGAAAGGTTTCTAAGTCAGATCTAAACTTGAAAAGATATCAGCATTCTGAAGAAATAGTCCCATGAATAAATAAAGAGCAAATGTAAAATAATCATCAAAAGAAACCGTGTGCATATGCATGTGAGCTACACAGATGCCACAGCGAAAACAGTTGAAATGGACTGTTACTTCTTAGAAAGATAGCTAAAAACAAAAAAATGTGTAGACAGGTGCTAAAAAGCAGATTTTCCAGTTTTTACGTCTTAGGTAACTACAGAATTTTAAAGTTCATCATAGAGAAAAGACAAATTTTAATGAAAAGAAAATGTCAGGCTTTAGAAGCCTTACAGATCAATGTGGTATTGGTTGATAAATGACAGCCCATCCACATATCAGACGGCCATTAAACATCAAATTGAAGAACAGTTAAAGCCATAGATATGCACTTACAACAGCATAATGGAAGACAAGCTACATCAATACACACAACATATCAATTCTGTATAAAATATAATACAGAAGTGAATACTTCTATGAATAAATATGTGTGCATAAAGAAATACAAGCAGGCACACCATGAGGGACTGGTGACAATCTGCTACAATGTTAACAATGGCTATCTGTGGAGGCGGAAGGTTATGGCTGGTTTCTATTCCTTCTTTGTGCTTTTCTCTGTTTCCCCCACAGTCTTACAGTCAGACTATTTTTGCTGTTTTGTGCTTACAGAGCTAATACATTATTACAAAGTTGCACCTTATTATCTTGAGCACTGCGTAGGAAAATAAAAATCAAACCTAAATGAAGCCAACTCTTCCATCAACAAACAGCAAACATTCATTGAGCATTATCGTTATATCCCTGGGTCTAAGAACTTTCCTAAATGCATCAATGGCTTTAATGAAAAAAAAAAGGGGGGGGGGGCCTGAAATAACACCAAATGCAACTGGGTGTTGCTTCCAACAATGGATTTACAGCTCTATTCCCATGGCTTGAAATAAAAGGGGCTTATAAAATGATCTATAAAGGTCTTCAAAGCTAAGTTGAAATTTCACATGGAAAAGATTTTTTTTTACCAAGTGTTTGTAAGAAAGCCTGGAAAGTGGCAGCTACATTCGATCTCAAAAAACAGAACGCTACAGAAAAGAAAACAACATAATAATGACTCAGTTCCTCCTTAGTATCTAGATGCAAACTTCCTAAACCTCTTCTTTAATGCCATCATGGGCAGGACTGATGAAACTGTAGTCTGCGCTACTGTAGGTAAAAAGAACCATTGGTAGGGTTCCCTTTGCTGTAAAATGTTACTTTAAACAATAATCCCGAAGTAAACAAAAACTTTGAGATACATTTCAGTTATGTCCTGGGGACATTTTGTTTTAGAGACAAACATTCCAGCGTTTGATTAAAGGATCCTAAGGGCAAGGCCCTGCGATTCAGCAAAAGGAAGTCCACAGGTCAAATACACCCAAATCCTCAATATATGAAACATGGGTGGGGGGGGGGGGGAACCCCATTTCTCCAGGTGCAAATTCCAACTGCGTAGTAAGGGACAACGGGCCTTCCCAGTTATCTGTGGGATTGTTCCCCCTGCTCGAGGCCCGATCCAAAGGTACCAGGCCGTGGGCTAGTGCTTCACGAGTGGATCGTGGAAGATCACTGACCTGTTAGGTGAATTTCGGGTCTCACTTGTCATCCTCAGAGACAGGGTAGACCGATCTCTTGACTAACCCAAACCAGTCATGTGTATGTTGGTGCACACCTGTGACACACGCACATACGCACCAGTGGGTGGATGGGAACATTCGGGGAGACCATGGCCAGGTTTACAGCTCACAAGAAACTACCCGGGGGAACACAAAAGACTCGCGACCCAGAACCAAGTCGGGGATGCAGATGCGCTCAGACACACTCAGCGGGGACACAAAAGAGCAGAGAGGAGCGCAGACCCGCGGATGGGGACCGCCCGGGGCCCACGTGCCGACCCCGCCAACCCCGCAGCCACGCACCCCCCGAGTCCGCCGCGCCCGCCACAAAGCGGACCCCCAACTTGGCCGCAGGGACTTGAGAGCCGCAGGGCGGGAGCCTCGCGCCGCCGCCGCCCGCCAGCCTCGGTCAGCTTTGGCCATCGGTCCCCAGCGGTTCGGAGGGAGCCCGGAGGGGGCGCGTCAAGCCGCCCCGCAGTCCCCTCAGCGCCCGGCCCGGCCGCCCCCGCCGCGGTGGCCACGCTCCTCACCGACACCGAGCGGTGTCCCTCCGCCCCGAGGCCCGCCCGCCCGCCCAGGCTGCGCCGCTCCCCCTCACCAGAGAGCGCCGTGCCAGCCCCTCAGCGAGCCCAGTGCCGCCGCCGCCGCCGTCGCTCCGGCGTCCGCGGCCGCGCCGCTGCCATCTTGGCTCCGGCCGGAAGTGACGTCGGCAGGGCGCCCGACACCGACCCGTTGCACAGCTCGTGGCCCGCGACCCCCTGGGGCCCCCCGACACTTATACGCGGTGTGACCCTGACGGACTGTGTCGGCCTCGCTGTCAGTCACTGGTTCACCTCGGAGAGAAGCCTGCGTCGCCATTGCTGGGCCGGCCTGACCACTGAAGAGTTAGGGCTGAGGGATTCGTAGCTCCTCAGAGAACCCACCACCCTTCAAATGGTCGGGGCTGCTGGGCATGGTGGCGCACGCTTTAATCCCCAAACTCTATGAGGCAGCAGCAGGCAGACTTCTGGGATTTTGAGGCCAGGCTGATGCGCATAGTGAACTCCAGGACAGCCAGGACCACACCATGAGACCGTGTCTCAAGATCAGAAGAAAGGGTCCACTGTGAAGGCCATTATACCTCCGTCGGGCAAATAGACCACTTAGGTTGTGTGCAAAGGACCAGGGCAACCACGTGCACTAAAATGAAACTCCAGCAAAGCAGGTGCAACTGGGTGGCTGTGTTCATCCCTTACCAGGGAGCATTTGCCAGCCACGGGCCTAGGTCGGTGCCCGGGAGCTTTGGCACCTAACATGGCCTTCACCTTGCCCTTGGGAACTAAGTCAATGTTTACAGACAAGTCAGCAAATAGATGTCTGACTGTAGTAGTGTGTGATGGAGATGGACTGGGTCGAACTAGAGACCACTTCTGGACATCCCCAGAAAAGATGTCTGACAGGAACACAGCTGCCTATCAATCTGAAGTTGTGGAGAGATGCAGCCAGAGATGAAAGTTACAGTTGTCACATCTAGACGGTATCTAAAGCCATGAATACTTCGAAGTAAACCTGTCTTCTGAGAAGAAAGGAAGGATCTAAATGTAGCGGATTATATTAGTCCTCTGTGAAAAGATCTAGTCTGAAGAATAGATAATATATTATGTTCAAATGTTCAAAACTTTGGAAAGACCAGACATGTAGCAGGTCGTTCTCTGTACTGCCAGCTCCCAAATAAAGACATGGAGACTTCTTACTAATTATGAAAGCTCAGCCTTTAGCTTAGCAACTAACTCTTTTTTTTTTTTTTTTTTTGGTTTTTTCGAGACAGGGTTTCTCTGTGTAGCTTTGCGCCTTTCCTGGAGCTCACTTGGTAGCCCAGGCTGGCCTCGAACTCACAAAGATCCGCCTGCCTCTGCTTCCCAAGTGCTGGGATTAAAGGCGTGCGCCACCACGCCCGGCTCAACTAACTCTTATAACTTAAATTAACTCATTTATATTAATCTACATCTTGCCACGTGGTGTTACATCTCTTTCATCTTGCACCTCCTGTTTCCTCTCCATGTCTGGCTGGCAACGCTGCCTTTCTTTTTCTCAGAGTCCTCTCTGTCTCTGGAAGTCCTGCCTGACCTCTTCCTGCCTAGCTATTTGGCCATTCAGCTTTTTTTTTTAACACCAGACACAGCAAATATATCTTCACACAGTGTGTAAATATCCCACAACACAGACAAGTTCATGAAATGTACTTGGAGTTTAGAAACTATGTCAATCAACACAGATCTTGAGATGCTCTTACTGTAAAGGATGGATGATATCGCTGATCGTTTCATCAGTGTTGTTGACAGGTGAAGAGAATGTCCAATGTCAAAGTCTTAAAAATTACTGGGTCACTATAGAGCTCATGGAAAAAGGAAATAAAACATCAAGTGTTTGCTTATTTCTCTCACTATTCAAGGAAAAGTTCGTAGATCTCAACGATACAAGTAAGCATGTTACTAGAATATATAATTATGATACAGGCCATCATTGGACTTTTGCACTCTTTACTTGATTAATGCCTTACAACTTAATACATGCATCAAAATCATCTGAGATGTCTGTGGAAGCAAAAGGGAGACCACCATCTCATCTACCACCAAACTGCCACACAAGTCATCATTTTAAAAGAAAACCTAGACTGGAGAGATGGCTCAGAGGTCAAGAGCACTGGATGCTTTTCCAGAGGTCCTGAGTTCAATTCCCAGCAACCACAAGTTGGCTTACAACCATCTGCAATGAGATCTGCTGCCCTCTTCTGGTGTGCAGGCATACATTAAAAAAAAAAAAAAAAAAAAAAAAAAAAAAAAAAAAAAAGACCCAGGTTTGATTCTCAGCACCCACATGGCAGCTCACAGCTGTCTGTAACTCCAGTCCCAGAGGATCCAATGCCTTTTTGTAGTCTCTTCAGGAACAAGGTAGACACGTGGCACACAGACATACATGTAGGCAAAAGACACTTACACACATTAAAAAAGAGAGAGAGAGAGAACTTATATGCCACTGACATCTGATAAAATGCAAAAGGAAAATAGAAGTCAAAAGTGACATGGTAAAACCAGGGAGTATCATTCCAAAAGAAGGCTGACAAAGAAGTAAGTGGCTGTCCTTCCTGTCTTTAGTCTAAAATGACAATGTATTTTTTTTCCTGAGGCTACTGTTTCAGATCTGAGGTCTTAAAACAACAGAAATTTAATCTCTTATAAATGTAGAGGCTGGAATCCAAAATCAGTATCAGTAGGCCAAAGCTGAAGGGTCAGCAGGACCGTACTTCCTCTGAGGCCTCTAGAGGATACTGTTTCCTTCTTCCAGCTTCTGGTGGCTGACAACATTCCCTGGCTTGTGACCATGCCACCAACTCTTCAAGACCAGCATCTTCACACTCTCTGCTCTAGCTTCACACCACTTTCTCCTTTGTAGGTAGTCAAATTTCCCTCTGTTCTTTCTTAGAAGAAATGCATACACTTGCACTGAGGATCCCCAGATAAACCACAGTTAATCTCTTCATTACTTAGTCATATACACAGAAGTTCTGCACAAGGTGATGCTTGAAAATTCCAGGGATTTAGGTGTAGTCTAATATTAAGGAATGATTATTTAACCTACCACACTGAGTGTATCTTAGGTATTTCTAAATCCTACCTCTAACCAGCCATCATGCACTTTTGATGTGCATATTTTGTTTGGACATGTTTCAATTCTTCAACCTGTGATACTTTTCATGCTGAATAATACGCTCTATAGTTTATCTGTTTAATCCAAAATGACAAAGGCTAAATTGGTGATGATTTCCTATGTGATATACTCAGTGCTATTATTTTCCTCTTTGAAATGGTGAAATGTGTTGCTAATGAATGAGGGAAGGAATTGAGACACTTTCGTCACAACTCATGGTCTGTTTATTAGAAGACAGAAGTATAAAATGCACTCATTATCAAAATCTGCAACATGAATGAAACTCCATGTTGCACCAGTCACCTGACCCAGCTCTGGGCAGTTCTGCACATTATGCATTAACATGGTAATGATGTTCATGGTACACTCTTCACTTGGTGCAACATCTCAAAACCCAGAGCAATGTCTAAAAACATCTTTATAGGGGCAAAATGACATCTCCCTGGCTCTCAACATGAATGGATTAAGCAGATATGTATTAGCCCAGACAATGTATATTTAAAAAAAAAGCATGTGGTTGTAATTAGAACCACAGCAATATCTACAGAATTGCCCTCCAAAAAGGTTAAAACATTTATAACTGAGATCAAAGAGTTTGAACTACAATGTCAGTGACAACATGAGTGGACTTAAGACTCCATGAATGACGATAACACTGTTCTCTGCTAGGTTCTGCTATTGTGCATGGATTATCTCATGCTCGTCATAGCCGTGTATAGTGAGCTCATGCACAGCTGTGGGAACAAAGACTAACATGGATAAAGAAATTGCCCAGTTATGAAATGAGACCAAGGGGGTTGAAGAGATGGCTCAGTGGTTAAGAGCATTCACTGCTCTTCCAAATGTCCTGAGTTCAATTCCCAGCACCTACATGGCAGCTCACAACTGTCTGATGCTGTCTTCTCATGTGCAGATGTACATGAAGACAAAGTACCCATATACATAAAATACATAAATAAATAAATCTGAGAAGTGAGACAAAGTTTTTAACTTGGACAGTTCAGCTCCACAGGAAGCAACCACCTCATCCTTGGTGCACATACATGTACATAGACACACACACTTGAGACAAGACCAGTAGTCACTGTGGGCAACTATGATAAATACATGTGCTCTCAAGCATAAATTCTAGTGTAAATGTTGTCATGCTGGCCAATCCAACCACAGTTATCAGCTGTCATTACATTCAAGATAATCATGACTTAAGAGTAGGTAAAGGGAAGAGCAGGTATGTGTGTGCATAAAGAGAGCTAGGCCTGGTGACATAAGCCTGCAGTCATATCTATTTGGGTGGCTGAAGCAGGAAGATCATGAGTTCAAGCACTTCTTAGGCTCCTGAAAAAGTACAAGGACAGACTAGGCAATCGTGTGACCCTGCCTAGCAAGTGCAAGGTCTTGGGTTTAATTCCTAGTATAGCAGAGTATAAAACAGTATCTGCATACAAAGACTATGGCCATCCTAAATATTCTCCCTGAACTGTCAGGAGAAAACAGCTTTGAAAAGATCAAAGGTGCGGCCTCAAGATCTGAAGAAACTGCCTTATAACCTTGTTTGTTCAGATAATGCACTGTTCACCTTAAAAACAACAAAATGGAAACAAAACAAAATCTCTTTTTGTATGAAGACCAATTATTTTCCAATAAGAAGTAGTATCTCCCTGGTTTGGTCACTTTGCCCTTCTGATCCCCCATCCTCTGCACATCATTTATCCAAGCAAGGAGTGACGTCTTAATCACACAAGCATCCAAAAGATGTGAAGCTTATTTTCTTGATTGTTCTTAGATAAACATGAATGAAGTTAGCCAGGCGGTGGTGGTGCACACCTTTATTCCTAGCACTCAGGAGGCAGAGGCAGGGGAAGGCGGATCTCTGAGTTCGAGGCCAGCCTGGTCTACAGCGTGAGTTCCAGGGCAGCCAGGGCTACGAAGAGACACCCGGTCTCAGAAAGAAAAAAAAAAAAAATGACAAAACTAGACATTAGACATCCTGGGGACAAAATACACATCTCGTCATCTGACAAACCCTTGGAGCTACACTGTCTCATAAGAAAACTGCTGCAGCCTCACAATGCAGCTGCTGCTCCCTGCGGTGAAGTTGAACTGAAAGCAGGGGCTGGAAGTCACCTGGACTGAGCACCTCCCCCTTCTTCAGCCTGGCCACAGCAATGACCGCCGGAGTTGACAGAAGAGGCTGAAGCTGAGATTCATTGTTGACAGACATCTGGTGGTAAGCCAGAGAGAGAGGCAAGGGTCTGTGTGGTGCCAAAGTCTAAGATGTGTCTACTGCTCACGCAGCTTCTTCCGGTCATCAAGGTGCTCCAGGGTGCAGGGGACCAAAAACTGCCCCAGCTCTGCAAGAATGTGGAATCAAGGCTAGAGGACTAGACTTAGAAAGAAGAAAAGCAACTTACAGTGCAGTCAAAGCTTAGAACTGAAAACCTTGCTCTGGCTGTGCCCTTGAGGGCTGCTCCCCACATTGTTATGGGGGGGGTTCTTTTACATGTATATGTGTGTATGTGTGTTTGCACGTGTGAGTGCACATATGTGCATGTGGAGGCCCGAGGCTGACACCAGGCATTTTTCTTGATTGCTCTCACTTTATTTAGTAAGGAAGTCTCTCACTGAACTGGAAGCTCATGGATTCAGCTAGTATATAGTTAGTTAGCAGGTAGCCTTGGGATCCCCTGTCTCAGCTTCCAGAGCATTTGATTTTTAATGAGCTGCCACACTCACCCACCACTTACATGCATGCTGGGGATCCAAACTCTCATCCTCCCTCTTACATGGCCAGCACTTATCCACTGAGCCTTGGCTCCTGCCTGCCACAGGTGTTGTGTTTTGTTTTGTTTTGTTTTGTTTTGTTTTGTTTTGTTTTGTTTTGTTTTGTTTTGTTTTGTTTTAGATAGTCTCTATTTCCCAGGCTGGCCTCAACCTTACTAAGTGTCTGGAGATGACCTCTGCCTCCTGGAATTATAAGCATGTGCCACCACACCCAACCCCACAGGGAGCCCCCCTCCCCCAAAAAATAAACAGTACTTTTTAGAAAAGAAAGGAAAGAGGGCTAGAGAGATGGCTCAGCACTTGAGAGCACTGGCTTTTCTTTCAGAGAACAAGGTTCAATTTCCAGCACCCACATGGCCCCTCACAATAACTCAGTCTGGGGGGATCTGATGCCCTCTTCTGGCTTTTCAGGCACCAGGCATTCATGTGGTGTACAGACATACGTGCAAGAAAAATACCCAAACACATAAAATAATAAAATAAATACATTTTAAAAATAGCATTTTAAAAAGAGAAAAAAGAGCAACTTCAAAATGATAAAATAACAATTCTAGCAAAGCTAACTTTATTCCATCCCAAATGAGACACAGATGACAGATTCTTCACTTTTCCTGTGCATTCTTTGAGCCAAACATGCTAATGAATGAGTTAAGAGGTCCAGCCTTTCCCACACAGCTGCCCCTAAGAAGCCGTATTCGCTCCTTTCTCAGAAGCTCCAGTGTGCTGAGCTCAAAAGCCTGCGTGGTTTGTTCCCAAGAACACAAAGGGAAGGTTCCATCTCCACCGTCCTCGAAGGCAGAATTAATTCACTAACAAACCACCACGATGGCATGAATAAAACATATCCACCGACAACAAAGACAAAGTGAAATGTTTTTCAGCAGGAAGCGGCAGCAGTGTAGGAGGGAACCGAAGATAAATCAGGTGCAGAAATCCACAGGCCACGCTGGGAGGTGAGTTTTCTTCCTTGGGTTAGAGGCCGCACTCTCTGCCTTTTGGGGGGTAACTGCAGACAGGATGAACCACCCTCTATAGACTACTGGTCATTTCTCACACATCCTCAGCATAAACCATCTCTACACAGGGGCACCACTTCTGCAAAGATGCTGTCTCTAGAGGCCCGTGCTCTGGAAATGCAGGGTTGCTTGCTTGCTATTTGGCTAAGAGTCTCCCATCACCCTTTCCTTCTTCCTTTCTCTTTCCTTCTTCCTTTCTCTTTCTTTCTTTCTTTCTTTCTTTCTTTCTTTCTTTCTTTCTTTCTTTCTTTCTTTCTTTCTTTCTTTCTTTCTCTCTCTCTCTCTCTCTCTCTCTCTCTCTCTCTCTCTCTCTCTCCCTTCCTTCCTTCCTTCCCTCCTTTCTTTCTTTCTTTTGTTATTTTTGTTTTTGTTTTTTTGAGACAGGGTTTCTCTGTGTAGCTTTGGAGCCTGTCCTGGAATTGTCTCTGTAGACCAGGCGGGCCTCGAACTCACAGAGATCCACCTGCCTCTGCCTCCTTCCTGAGTGCTGGGATTAGAGTTGTGCGCCAACATCACCCAGCTACCCTTTCTCTTCTGCATCCATAGTTTGTCTTTCTTTAGAAGCCAGCTTCTGGATGAAAGCTTCCTTAGTTATGTGGCTTTTATAGAAAACAGGATGTTAAAAGGCTGAAGGGTTAAAACAACACACTGGTATTCTCAGCAGTCTGCAGGGTAGGATTGGTTGATTCTGAGGGCTCCGAGGGATAACTTGTTGCACATCTCTCTTCGAATTCTGGGTTTGTCTCTGTATTCCCCCAGCTTGTAGACCATTTTCACTCCAGCAGCCTCTGCCTTCACAAGGCCTCTTTGAAAGAATACCAGTCACTGTATCTGAGACTCACTCTAGACCAGGATTGTCTCAACATACTGCATCTTCAAAGATGCTATTGAAAGGTCACATTCTGAGGTCACAGAGTACATGAATGTTGGAAGGCGTTCTCCAACCCTGAAGCAGAGCCCACATGTGTTGTTACCTCTTTCTATGGGTTTCATTACAACCTGCATCTGCAACTACATTGTACTGCCTACTGCAGTGCGATTCCTGAACGTGTGTGTCTTATACCCCAAAGGTATCTTAAACCCCATGAGAGAGAAACAATCCTACAACATCGCCGTTGTGTTTCAGTGACAGACAGGTGTTTTCCTCATAGATA
The DNA here is from genome assembly GCF_004664715.2 of Peromyscus leucopus. NCBI lineage: Eukaryota > Metazoa > Chordata > Mammalia > Rodentia > Cricetidae > Peromyscus > Peromyscus leucopus. Next base: position 144,383,178 of record NC_051064.1, read on the forward strand.
CTGTTGAATAATAAGTGTAATGCTCTGTTTTGTCATTTAAATATGATCTCTAAAGTAGAAATATCAGCCACAGCCAAGGCTGGGATGCAGTTCAGTACTGGTTTAGCTGGAGGCAGACCCTAGATTCTGTCCTCCACACTGGGAAGAATATGCCTTCAATTCACGTTCCTTCCCTTCTCTATCCTGCCCAAGGGATTGAAACTTTGATTTCCTCATAAGATTCTTGAACTACCAACAGAAATATGAATTCTTTTGCATGCATGATAAGAGCGCATTGCATTCCTTTGTCGAAAAGATTGTTTCAACAATATGAAGCAACCATACAGGCGTCATAGGCAGGGCAGTACCTGTCAGGGCTGAAATACCAGAGCTGGGTTTGTATGCACTGACACTGGCCTCTGTAAGCCAGTTGTGACTAACTCTAATTGTGAAACTGGAGAAGACATTTTACCTTCAGGGGCCATTTTGCAAGGGCAGCAGCAGCAGTATCATCATTGACTAGAGAGCAGGCCTGGCCTTTAGTCGGTCCTGGCCAGGCAGGCTGCTAAACATTCTACTTGGTACAGGAAAATATCTCCCATATCAAAGGAATATCTGGCGGCAAATACCACAACTGTTCACAGAGCTGTACTAGATAACTCTACGTTTGATTTTCCAGCCTCACCTGGAGATATGTTTCTTCTTGACTGGAATATGGAACCCGAGCTCATAGAAAAAGAGAGTATTGTCCGTTTTCTATTATTTTTCCCATTCCAAGAGCTCTTTCAGATTTTTTTTTTCCTTAATCCATTCCCGTGGCAGTTTGAATAAGAAATGTTCTCCATGGTCTCAGACACTTGAAAACTTTGTCCCCAATTGGTAGCACTGTCTGGGGAGGTTTAGAAGGTGCATTCTTGCTGGAGGAAGTATGTCAGTGAGAAAAGACTTTGAGGTTAAAAAGCCATGCGCTGCGTCTAGTTTAACTCTCTCTCTGCTTCCTGCTTGGGCTTGAGAATGCGAGCTTACAGCTTCCTGCGCCTGCTGCTTGCTGCTGTGCCTGCTGCTTGCTGCTGTGCCTGCTGCTTGCTGCTGTGCCTGCTGCTTGCTGCTGTGCCTGCTGCTTGCTGCTGTGCCTGCTGCTTGCTGCTGTGCCTGCTGCTTGCTGATAGACTCATCCCCAAATCATATGTTGATTTTTTTTGTCACCCTTCATGAAATGTTACTATCACCAGCATGTTAGTGTATACACTGTACAAACATTTATGCATTGAATATTCTAGAATAAGCTAATCTTGTATGTAAGAGGACAATGAGCTTTTGTGAAAATAGTCACAGGAGCTAAGAGTGTCGTTCAGTGGTATAGTACTGATTACCGTGCATGAAGCCGTTGATTTCATCTCCAGCAAGGAAAAAAAAAAGTGATCTGAACCTGTCATGGTGGTGCTTGACTGTAATCCCAGCTACTAAAGAGGCTTAGAGGATTATTTGAACCCAGAGTTCAAGGCCAGCCTGGGCAACATAGTGAGACTATTTTCTTTTTTGTTTTTTTTTTTTTAAACTTAGACTTTTTTTTTTTTTTTTTGTTTTTTCGAGACAGGGTTTCTCTGTGTAGCTTTGCGCCTTTCCTGGAGCTCACTTGGCAGCCCAGGCTGGCCTCGAACTCACAGAGATTCGCCTGGCTCTGCCTCCCGAGTGCTGGGATTAAAGGCGTACGCCACCACGCCCGGCACTTAGACTTTTTTTTTAAGGATTTATTTATTTATTATGTATACAGCATGTATGACTGCAGGCCAGAAGAGAGCACCAGATCTCGTTACAGATGGTTGTGAGCTACCATGTGGTTGCTGGGAATTGAACTCAGGACCTCTGGAGGAGCAGTCAGTGCTCCTAACCTCTGAGCCATTTCTCCAGCCCTGTTTTTTTTTTTTTAATGGTATATAAAGAAGAAAGGGGGGAAATGGGGAGAGAGGTTTAAGTGAGGAGAGGATGGAAGAATACAGAAGGGGAGGGGTTTAAGATACAGATAATCAATACTAAGGGTGTTTGAACAAAAGCATATAGAAACCAAGGATTTTTTTAAAGATAGATAGGTAGGTAGATAGATGATAGATAGATAGATAGATAGATAGATAGATAGATAGATAGATAGATGTGAGTTTAATTGAATTACCCTACACAAAGGATGATACTCTTCTCAGAAGCCATAGATTGCTAAATCAAAAGCCCTGAGTCAGATGTGGGATACCTCTCCTTAAATTGTTAGTCGGGGTGTCCTGGACACCTCCCAAACAATACAAGAAGCTATTGCTCTTACTCTCGGTTGCCCACAGGCACTTAATGGTAAAACTCTATTGCTAAAGACATCACATACTTTTGTCACAGGACATGGAGGAATCTAGTTGATACTGACCAAGAAGCTTCCTCGATTCTAGATAGATTGCATAGTGTTAGAGAATGCTGTACAGCCTCCGAGTGGGAGAGGAATCTACATTCTTACCTAGCTGAGAATTCTCTGTGCTACAATAATGACTGCCCATGGGTACAATGGTGGTCTAAATCTTATATATATATATATATATATATATATATATATATATATATATATAAATATATATATATATAAAATTATATATATATAATTTTACAATACCATTCAGTTCTACATATCAGCCATGGGTTCCCCTATTCTCCCCCCTCCCACCCCCTCCCCTTACACCCAGCCTACCCTCCATTCCCACCTCCTCCAGGACAAGTCCTCCCCAAGGACTGCGATCAACCTGGTAGACTCAGTCCAGGGAGGTCTAGTCCCTTCCTCCCAGACTGAGCAAGTGTCCCTGCATAAGCTCCAGGTTTCAAACAGCCAACTCATGCAATGAGCACAGGACTTGGTCCCACTGCCTAGTTGCCTCCCAAACTGATCAAGCCAATCAACTGTCTCACCTATTCAGAGGGCCTGATCCAACTGGGGGCCCCTCAGCCTGGTCTAAATCTTATGGGGGTAACCAATCACTCTTTAGTTGGCTTTAGGCCTGATCCATAGATGGGAACACATGTCTGCTACTGTAAATCTGGCCAAGAACCCATGGCTAGGGAGATATTAGTACTCAGGGGTGACACTACTCCAACTATTTTGCTGAATGAACATATTATCAAACTGCCCTCTAAATTCACATCTTTATACCTGTAGATTAGTACAGCTCTCAGACCTCATTAGAGAAGATTCTTTGTTCAGTGGACAGCAGGTAACTAGTTAAAGTACAGAGAAAGGTGTCATTGGAGTACACAACCACAAATGGGACATCTACATCACACCCTCTCCCCTCAAGGCTCAGGGACCATTGTGGAAGAGGGTAATATTGTGTAGAGCTGGAGACTGAGAAGGGCTGGAGTCAAACAATGTCTTCCAGCCTTGACAGGACTTGCTGTGCTCATGAACTCAGAGCAGCTGCCCGCACAAAATCAAGCCAATCAGCGTTCCAGCATGGAGAGGCAAGAGGCGCAGGAGCTCCCACCATAGCTAAGGAGTTATTGACAGTTGATGGCTTCTGGGAGAAGGAGAGTCAGTTTTCTTTAGAGGTATGGCCCCTAATAGGTCAACCACCCTCCAATGGATGGCCTCACATACAAGTATATGGGTGGCATAAATTGAAGTCTGTGGGTTCTTTTAAGGGACACAAAGTTTGAAGGAAGCATGGAGTATACCTGGGAGGAGTTGGGGGAAGGAGTAGGGGGTAAATATGATCGAAATACATTGTACGTGTGTATGAAAGGATCTGAAAGAATGAAGATATCACAATTTTAAAAATAGTAAAATCCACTGGGCAGTGGTGGCACATGCCTTTAATCCCAGCACTTGGGAGGCAGAGGCAGGTGGATCTCTGTAAGTTCGAGGCCAGCTTGGTCAACAGAGCGAGTTCCAGGACATCCAGGGCTGTTATGTATAAAAACCTTGTCTTGGACAACCAAAAAAAAAAAAGTAAAATCCAGAAAATACATTTAATGTAAGGCGCAAAGCTACACAGAGAAACCCTCTCTCAAAAAACTAAATTAAAAAAAATTTACTACCTAAGGCATTTTTAAGTGGGCAATCCAGTGACATTCAGGGCACTTGATGTTTAACACTTATATCCATCCTGTAGCTGGAGAGTTTCTCTCTGGGTCCTGCTGAGCCCTGGCAGTCAGACAGCCCACGGCATTTCCACATGCTGCTTGTCATGGCGGCAGCTGGCAGTGTCTCCCTCCACCTTCCTATCCTCTCAATTCTCCTCTCTGTTAGTCCCGCCTATACTTCCTGCCTGGCTCAGTGTTTTATTTAATAACCAATCAGAGCAACACATTTGACATACAGACCATCCCACAGCACCATCCAACTCCAGAAGTGTTTTTATCTTATAAAACTGCTGCCCAGCACTCATGAAGGGACAGTTCCCTCTGCCAGTCCATGGCAACTACAATTCTGCTTTCTGCCTCTGTGAGTCCAAGTGTTCTAGGTATCTCCAAGCATCTATCTTTTGGAGATTATTTAATATCTGCTACTGTATATCTCCAAGCTTCATCCATGTTGCAGCATGTAGACAAAATTCTAAATGGTCTTATTAAATAGGAAACACAGAGCCAAATACAGAGTTAAAGCCAAAGAGATCAGAGCAAGAGCCACGAATACCTTAACTGACAACCTCGGTGCTGTCGCTCAGAGAGGGAGAGCTTCTTCCTGCGTGTCTTGTGTTCTATTGCTTTCCTGTTCTGCCCTCTCATTGGCTCTAAGCCCAGCCACATGACTTCCTCGTCACTGCCTGTCTATATAGACCTCCTGGTCTCAATGGTTGGTACTGGAATTAAAGACTCAGGTCACCACGATTGGTTGTCCTTGACCACACAGAGACTCTGCCTGCCATGTGATCAGATTAAGGGTGTGGGCTACCACCACCTGACTTCTATTCCTGGCTCGCTAATGACCTCTGATCTCCAGGCAAACTTTATATATTAACATACAAATAAAATCACATTTCAGCACAATAAAAATATCACCAAGCAGTATGTGTCAAAATGTCTTGCATTTAAATTTTTTACATTTATTTATATGGCGTGTGTGTGTGTGTGTGTGTGTGTGTGTGTGTGTGTGTTCACGCATGCCATGGCATATGTGGAGATCAAAGGACAACTTGCAAGAGTTGATTTTCTCCTTCTACCTTGTGGGCTCCAGGATCAGTCTCAGGTCATCAGTCTTGGGGGACTTGATGCACTGAACCATCTTGCTAGCCCTCTTTCATTTTGAAAGCTGGATAATATTCTATTGTATGTACATACTATATCTTGTTCTTCTGTTACTCTCTGGCTACAAACTTTTTAACTGTTAAAAATAATACTGTTACCAACATGTATATAAAACTCTTACACATTCTGTTTTCAGTTTGTAAAATATGTTCTCTTTAAGATTGCTTTTAATTTTTATGTGTATGAGTGTTTTGACTGCATGTGTGAAAGTACACCATGTGCATGCAGTGCCCTTGGAGGCCAGAAGAGGGCACTGGATAGCCTGAAATGAGTGATAGGTGGTTGTGAGCTGCCATGTAGGTGCTAGGAACTGAACCTGGATGCTCTGGAAAGTCAGCCAGTACTCTTAACCACTGAGCCATCTCTCCAGCCCCTGCTCTGAATTCTTTGGGGTCTATATACAGAAGAGGAATTGCTGGATCGTGTGGTAATTCTATTAAGTTTTTGAGGGACTGCTGCACTCTTTCTGGGGTTGCCGCTGATGCTACACAGACGGTCCAGTTTCCCTATATCCTCAGCACCGCTCATTTTTCTATCTGTTCGGGTGTTGTGTTTTCTTACAGGGCCTTACTACCTGGGGTGAGGTGGTATCTCATTGTGGTGTGACTTGAGTCCCTGGAATGATTCTAATGGTGTTTTTCCTTATCCTTGACAAAAGAACGGATGCAACGCAGAGGAGTCGAGACTGATTCTGTCCCCTGCCAGTTTCAGAGTTTTCAATCCATCATGACAAGGGGTGTCCAACAAAGCAGCTCACCTCATGGTGTCCAACTGAGAGGAAGAGAACACCACATCGCAAACCTCCTTCTTTTTTCCATCCAAGCCTAGCCCCAGACTATTGGGGTGGGTCCTCTGCAACTACGCTCCCACACTCCCAGAACTGTGCTTTATAGGCTTCCCAACCCCATCAAATGGACAAACAAGGATAAATAGTGTGTGTGTGTGTGTGTGTGTGTGTGTTGAGGAGGTGCACATCTGTCATCCCAGCATTCAGGAAGCAGAGGCAGGTGGATCTCTGTGAGTCTGGAAGCCAGCCTGGTCTACACAGCCAGTTCTGAGCCAGCCAGGGATACTGTTAGGCCCTTGTTGCAAAAAAACAAAAACAAAAACAAAAACAAACAAACAAACAAACATAAATGAGTTGGTCACATGACAGTGTTGCCATTTTGTTTATCTAAATAGTGTCCTTTGGTTATTTTTAAGGCTGAGTACATTTACATGAAAATAGTTCTCTGTTCAAAGATCTGTAAGGATTGTGCTGAGCAAATCCAAAGAGGCAGCATGCCAAATGTGCCTCTCAACAACGAGAAGACTGAAGCTTCACAGCCCAGCACTGTGGAGACTGGATCTAAAAATACCCACTCACTAAAGCGTCACTAGAACTGGAGAGGGACAGCTCCTATCCAGGGGTGTCTCACGCAGAAAAATGGCATGGCAGACACGGCCCAGCAAGAGCCGGATGCACAGAACACCCTCTTACGTGTTCTTCTCCAGGAGCAGCTGTCAAAACAATTTACAGGCAAGATTGACAGCTCATTAGCATCCCTTAGCCAACCAGGGTGCAGACTGCTTTCTAGCAGCCAGAGCAAAGGGGAGGAAGCAGCTGCCCTCGGCCAGGAGGCTCCAGCTCCACTTCTTCTGACATGATTCACATTAACAACAGGCATGCTTATGGACTGGGTTTTTAGTCACATGGGGTTGTCATCACAAGTCACAGATCCTCAACCGCTTCTTATAATCGACTGTGATGAAGTATCACGCCTGTCCTCACAGGAGGGCAAACAAACATTTGTCAGGAAAGTCCTCTTTTGTGTGAGATTTACAAACAGTGCTTAAGTGTAAAATAGACTCCTGCTTCTCTTTGCAAAATATTTATTTTAGCTGCCGCAAACTTGGGTGCTTTGTTCTTTGTTTTTGAGTGTTGGTGGTTTAGGCATTTGTACAGCCTTAGTGGTGATGCCTAATATCCCTGGGTCTGCTTTATATTACATCTGTAAAATAAAGGAGTTAAACTAAGCCACTAAGGCTCCCTCTAGTTCTAAAAGTTTATGGTTCTGGTTGCATCTATACACATTTCTCCAGGGCAATTTCACAACTAAGCATTAAAACCAGCCATAATTGATGAGAGGTATTTTGAAATACAAGTAGTTGATCTCTTAGATTATGAGAAATGCTCTTAAAACAGTAAATACTATGGACTGGAGAGATGGGCCAGCAGGTTAGATCTTTTGCCCCCCTTGCAAAGGACCCGGGTTCACAGCCTTCTGTAACTCCTACTTCAGGGGATCGGACACCCTCTTCTGGCCACTGCAGGCACTACATTCATGTGGTACATATACATAATTCAGGCAAACACTCATAAACATAAAATAAAATTAAATCAACATTTTCTAAAATAATAAATGTTCTAACCAGGCAGTGTACACCTGTAACTCCAGCACTCTGGAAACAGAAGCAGGAAGACCATGATTTCGAGGCCAGTCTGGGCCACATAACAGATCTCCATCTTTAAAACAAAACAAAACAAAACAAAACAATCCAAATTTCCCAAATTATAAACATTCTTTTTATGAAACTTTTTAGCAATAACAACTATTTAAGCAAAAAAAAAATATGCAAGTCATCTTCCATTACACACAGCATAGAAAACAAATAAAAAGCACACTTTTCCATAATTTGATACTTATTCTCTAACATCACTATGAAATTTGGATATTTGTAGCTAAAAGGGGAATTTTTTTTCAGTGACAAACCCCAGACTCAATACTGTATGAAATATAGAATATATAAACATATACATATGAATATATTATAGAAATTACATGATACAAACATATATAAAACAGCCTGAAATAGAAAAATATGCTTAATAAGGAATGTATGTGCTATTGTATATAAAAGTCACTATTCTGACCAGGTGTCATGATGGTGCACGCCTATAAAAATCCCAGTGCTCAGGAAGTTAAGGCAGGAGAATTGTTACAAATACAGGGCCAGCCTGGGCTACACAGTGAGTGTCCTATCCTTCAGCTGTGGGTTCCAGGGACTGAACTCACGTTGTCAGGCTTGGTGGCAGGCCACTTTATCCATTGAGCCTCCTCACTGGTCCTCTTCATTTCTCTTTCCTGAGTTGTCCATCAGATGAACGTGCCAGAATTGTGTAGGAAAAAAGATTTCATGTCACTAAATGAGCCATGTGTCAACATGAAGTTCATCCTGTCCAGATTCGTTTGTTCAGTCATCATAGATTTACTGAGCACCGTGCCCTCACGTAACTGGGATTTACAATTTGCGTCTGAAGTCACAGTTTATCTCACCTGGAGGTCAAGGCATTCTAGAGTCATCAACCTTGACATTCAGTCACCAGGGAGTACAAGGATAATACAAGTCACAGGAATAAGTTCTCATGACCTTGGGTAGGCAGGGACTTTTCAATGTGATAAGCTCAGAAGCAGTTAGAGGGGGAAAATGACTTGGATCTTATCAAGCTAAAAACCCAGTAACAAATAAACCATCAAGAAAGTACAAGGCTGTCCAATGACAGAAATATTTATAAACTGTGTCTCTATGGGGCAGGAGAGATGACTCAGCACTTAAGAGCTCTGGCTGCTCTTCCAGAGAACCCAGGCTCGGTTTGTAGCACCTACAGGGCAGCTCACAGCCATCGGTAACTTCAGTTCCAGAGGATACGATGCCCTCTTCTGACCTCCACAGGCACCAGGCACATATGTGGTGCACATACACACATTCAACAAAATACTCATATACGCCGGGCAGTGGTGGTGGTGGTGGCGGCGGCGGCGGCGGCAGGCGGCAGCAGCGGCGGCGGCGGCGCACGCCTTTAATCCCAGCACTTGGGAGGCAGAGGCAGGTGGATCTCTGTCAGTTCGAGGCCAGCCTGGGCTACAGAGTGAGTTCCAGGAAAGGTGCAAAGCTACACAGAGAAACCCTGTCTCGAAAAACAAACAAAAAAAACCAACAACAACAACAAAATACTCATATACACAAAACAATAAATCTAAAAAAAAAATTTAAACTGCGTCTCTGATAAGCATCTCCTATCCAGATTATGTGAAGAACTTTCACAATTCAATAATACAAAGAAAAATTGCCTTTTATAAATTTTAATTTGTTATTTTTTAATTTATATTTTGCATATGTAGGTGTTTTCCCTGCAATATATGCATGTGTACCACATACATGCCATGGAGGTCAGAAGAGGGTGTCAGATCCTCTGTAACTGGAGTTATGCGAGATTGTGAGTTACCATATGGGTGCTAGGAATTGAACCCAGGTCCTCTGCAAGAGCAGCAAATGGTCAGTCTTAACCGCTGAGCCATCTCTCCAGCCCCGTTTCTGGTTACTGTTATTTGTTGTTGTTGTTTTTAAGGGAAAAACTACTTGAATATACATTTCCCTGAAAAAGACATACAAATACCCAGTAAGCACATCAAAAAGATCCTGACTATCCAGAATCGTTTTTTTTTTTGGGGGGTGGGGTGGGGGGTGGGAATGCAGATCAAAACCACTAAGAGACACCACTTCACACCCACTAGGGAGGCTGTTATCAGTAGGCAAAAATGACAAATGTTGGCCAGGCCTTGACATGACTGGGATGCTTATACGCTACTGACAGAGATGTGAAGTGGAGCAGCAGCTTGGATAACTGCTTGGCAAGTCCTGGAAGAGTCGTGCATAGATATCACACGGCCCAGCAGTCCGTGCCTAGATACACATGCAAGAGTACTGAGAAAACATGTCCATACAGACATCCATGCTCAAACATCCAAGGCAGCGTCATTTATGAGCCCCAAATGCAAACAACTCACGTGCTGTGTTCATACAAATGGAGTAGCAGTCAGTCACAAAACAGGTGGAACTTCCATAAGAACTTCATTGAGAAAGAGGCTTGAAGACACTGTCCTTGGTGAGGGAAGCCAGGCCCCAGATTGTGTGATGAAACATCGGGAATCAGCAAAACACATATACAGATGCACAAAGGGGTTCGTGGCTGCCTTGGCTAGGGGCACAGAAAGGGAACATCTGTAGATGGGGTTTCTCTTGAGGTGGACACAAATGTTCCCCACTTGGGCAATGGCTGAGACTTTGTGATTAAGCAGAACACGGCTGAATTGTGTATTTAGAAGGAGCGGTTTTAGGGCATTATAAGGTGGATTATACCTTAGATTTTAAAAAATGCCAATACAATATCAGTGACTGAAGTCTTGGATGGGAGCGTGTCAAACAAGTGAGAAAACACACCCACCCTCAGTGGAGGTCAACTGGTGACTGAGGAAAGAGAGACATAAAAAGGGGTTGGGAGTTGAAGGATGGCTGGATATGTCTGCCAAAGTCGGCACACGTTTATTTTCCTTTCCCCAAAAAATACTGGGGGAAAAAAATCAAAGGATTCTAGGAGATGGCTCTGTTGGTAAAATACATGGGCGTCTGAGTTCAGATCGCCAGCACTCATGTCAACACTGTGCACAGCATGCTTCTGTGACCAGGGTCCTTGGATGGAGCTCTTTGATGGTTGCCGCTGCAGATGCATAGAGAGGTGTGCACATCTACACACCACACACACAAATAAAATGAAATAAAAATCAATGAAAGGGGGATGACCTGTAGCTCAGTGATAGAGAGCTAGTCCAGCATGCACATGGCCTGGCACATGGCTGGGGTTCATCCCTAGCACAAAGGGAGGAGAGGGGAGAGGAACACAGGAGAGTGGGGAAGAAAGGCAGACAAGGAGAGGAAGGTGGGAGGAGGAAGAGAGAAGGGGAAGGAGGACTTTCCATAAATAAAACCACAGTTGCAAAGGTAGATGTCCTCTGGGGAGGCACAAGGGGAATGTGGGAATAGTCACGAGCCGTCCTAAGAAGCTACTGGATGCCACTGCGGAGAGCCAGGCTGCAGGAGGGAGACCAGCCTCTCTGGTCCTGCTTCTTCTTCCCTGGTGGCCTTGTGCCATTACCGTCACTCATTTTGCTTTGAAAATCCTGGACCACTGCCTTCTAAAGGTACGACCAATCCTTGCGGGACTTGGGGACTGATGGGAATATACTGGGAGTCCTGGCTGCCTCTGGTCCCTCATACCTACAACTGTGCCTGGGTGTCCTGCCTCCTCTCCAGGCATGGATAATCGCCTCTGTGGTGGACTCTAAGGCCTCCACAGGTACTGAGAGCAGCGGGCAGGGGACTGAGGAATCAAGAGACGTGCTTAGAGAGTCTCAAAATAAAGAAAGGTATGTTGGAGAGAGAACGCCCAGGGAATGGGGCAGGAGAGATTGCTCAGTGGTTAAGCACACTGGCTGCTCTTCCAGAGAACCTGGCTTCAATTCCCAGCACCCACATGGCCGCTCACAACAATATGTAACTCCACTTCTTAGGAATCTAATGCCCGCCTCTGACTTCCCAAGGCTCCAGGCACACACACAGCACACAAACATACATGCAGGCAAAATACCCATACACATAAAATAAAAACAATAACTAAATTTTTAAAAACAAAACCCAGAAAACTAGATAACAAAGATTTCAAAAAATGTAATTAATAAACTTAATTATTAAATAGTTTAATAAACATAAATATGTGAGCACGAATATATGCATGCACATTTATATAGTCTATTATAATGTATATATGCATTATGTATGTGTGTGTATTGAGAGAGGGGAAAGAGAGAGAGAATGCTAACACAAACCAGAGTTCATCATCTTTCTTCCACATTTTTAAGAACATGTGGAAAAAATTCTTTAAAATTAAACCATGAGTTGGGTCATAAAATAAGTCTCAGTAAATTCCAAAGGTGCAGGATCATAGCCATGCAGACCTTGTTCCTCAACTCAAATGCAATAAAATTAGAATTTAATAACAAAGGCAGAGCCCAAAAAACACCAGACACCAGGCACCCCAAAGAGTCCTGAATGAAAAGCCATGTGTTTTGAAGGAGATCCAAAGGAAAATGAAGACGTTCTTAGGGTGTGGTGATAATGTGTACACTTGTCTGTGCTGCTGAGAACCCAGCAGGAGCCCCTTGCATTGGGACCAGCATTGTGCCCCATGGGCTTCCATGCCAAGGCAGAGTCAGGGATGGAGTCACGTGGTTTTTAATGCTGAAGTTGAAGGGGAGTTGGCTCCCTCTGTCTCTCCCCCAAATTCCCCAGCTTGGCCTTGAACTCTTGATGCTGTGCTGTTTGTGTGTTTGAGAGACAGGGTCTCACTGTGTAACTCTGACTGCACTGGAGCTCACTATGTAGACCAGCCTGGCCGCAAACTCAAAGAGATCCACCTGCTTCCCAAGTGCTGGGATTGAAGGCGTCCACCCCTATGCCTGCCCTGCCGCCACCAATCTTACTGACATAGAGTGTGAATTAGGAATGTCTAGGTTATTACATGAAGTAGCTGAGTGGTATGTGGGGGAGTGCAGGTGCTTGTACTCATGTGTGCAGATGTGGACACCAGATGTCAATGTGAGGTGTCTTCCTTTGTCTTTCTCCATCCTTTTTTAATTCTTTTCTTGTTGGTTTAGTTTTTGTGTGTATATATGTGTGGCAGGGTCTCACTATATAGCCCTGACTGCCCTGTAACTCACTCAGTAGACCAGCCTGGCCTGGAACTCACAGAGATCCACCTGCCTCTACCTCCAGAGTGCTTGGATTGAATGCATGTGTCATCATACCTTTTATACATACACACACAAATGTATATATGTTTATACACATACATATACATCATACATACACACATATATTTATACACATACATCATACACACACACACACACACACACACACACACACACGTGTGTGTGTGTCTGTCTTAATATGGAGAGTACTAGGATTAAAGTGTGTGCCATCACACCTGACGATTTTTTGAGTCACAGAACTTGGGGCTTACCAGTTTGGCTAGACTGGAGGGTCAGTGAGCCCCAGAGATCCTCTTATCTCTGTCCGCAAACCCCCAGAACTGGGGTTACAGACATGCCCTGGGTCTGACTTTTCTGTGGTTTCTGGGATCCGACTCAGTTCTTCACACTTGAGCAGCAAGTACTTTACCCCCTGAGCCCCCTCCTCAGCACTGCACAGGTGCCTTTATCAGATGTTACGCCTCTCTGCCCTTGACAAGATCATCCTAAACTTTAAGAGGAACGTAACCCTCTGCTTACATACTATATGGTCCGTCCCTGCAGATGCCGCCCCAAGCTTAAGGCGTGGCTACAAATCCAACCTAAGGGGCCATCATTTCCATAGCACTGTGGCTGCTTTAGATATGGGGATACAGATGGTGATCAGTCTGCCCTTAGGAAGATTTTAGCAGTGTTTGCTGTGGTCCTAGGGTGGAACCTGGGACACATACTGGACAAGGCTTCTTCTAGTTTTCTGTATTCCCATTCCTTTCTTTTTTGAGACAGGTTCTCTCAGGGCAGCCAAGGCTGTGAAGTCTCAGCCTTCCCGCCTCAGCTTCCCTAATGCTGGGATGACAGGTATGTGCCACCATGCTCAACTTCTTTTTTAATAAATTCTCTCTGTTCTTTTGAGAGTAGGGTGGTGATACATAGAAGTATGGAGTAGCTTGCAGTTACCTTTGCTTCTCTGTAAGCCGAAAGGTCTAGGATAAAGGCAACAAGGTAATTAAAAATTAGTTGTAGTGAGAGCCTCAAAAACCAAAGCAATTTAAACAAACAGAAGCGAGGGACTCAAGAGAGGAAGAAGAAGAAATTTAAGATTTATCATTTTATTTATGCAGGTTATCCACATGTGTGCAGATGTTCACAGAAGCCAGGAGGAAGTGTCAAATCCTCCAGAGCTGGAGTTACCGGTAGTTGTAAGCCTTCTGGTATGGGTGCTGGGATCCAAACTCAGGTGGAAGGCATGCTCTTAGCCACTGAGCCATCTCTCCAGCCCCAGTTTCTTAATGATATCATATAGGTACACAGATCCAGCCATACCTGAGTTAGATGTATACTTGAACTTTCTGCTTCTGGAAGTCAATAAATACCTTTTTAAAAGTTAAGAGGCGGGGTGATGGCTCGGTGGATTAAAAATATTTACTGTGTAAACCTGACGGGAGTTCAGCTGCCCAGAATCCATATGAAAGACAACACAGAAGTGCGAAATTCTGTAATTCCCGTGTATCCTGGGGGAAATGGGAGGCAGATATGGGGGAAATCTCCAGAAATACGTGGACAAGCTAGCCTATCACATGAAGTGGTAAAGAGACCCTGTCTCAAAGAAGTGGGAACCAATACCCAATGGTTGTCCTCTGACCTTCACATACACACTGTAGTACATGTGTGCCTGCATATGTGAACACACACACACACACACACACACACACACACACACACGCACGCACGCACGCACGCATGGACATTTACTTGCCCCCCAAATTAAGTTCTTTAAGGTTTATCACCTGAAGTAGAAAACACTGGTCAATATAGCAGCAAATTAAAAAACAAACAAATAAACAAACAAACAAACAAGCCACAGTGGGAAGCTGGGTAGAGTGCCATCCTCGCACTCAGAGGCTGAGGCAGAGGATTATGACTCCAGGCCAAGGCTGGAGAGGTTGCTCAATGGTTAAGAGCTGGCAGAGGTTATAGTTTCAGTTCCCAGCACCCACAGTGTGACTTACAACCATTTGTAACTTCAGTTCCAAGAGATGACGCCCTCTTCTGGCCTCTTACAGCACCAGGCATGCACATGATACACATACATCCATGGAGGCAAAACACCCACACACATAATTAAAAGAAAAATGAGAGTTCCAGGCCAACATGGGACACAGGTACCTTAGTTACTGTTCAATTACTGGCAAGAGACACCATAGCCACTGCAACCCTTATAAAAGAAAGCATTTAACTAAGGCCTTGCTGACAGTTTTAGAGGCTTAGTTCATGATCATCATGGCAGGAAGCAGAGAGGAAATAGACCACATGGTGAAGTAGCTGAAAGCTTTACATCCTGTTCTTCTTGCAACTGGCAGAAAAAGAGAGACACTGGGCTGGTGTGGGTTTTAGAAACCTTAAAGCCACCCCACCCCTCCCCCTTAGTCACACATCTCTTTGAACAAGCTCACACTTCCTCGAACAAGGTCACACCTTCCAATCCTTCCCAAACAGTTCCACTAACTTGGGACCAAGCATTCAAACACGTGAGCCTATGCAGTCCATTCTCTCTCAGGACACCATGGTAGCCAAAACCTATCTCAAAACAAACACACTGTTGAATTTGGAATCAGACTTCTGTTCTTAATCTGTCCAGTAGATACCTTCTGAAAAGAGAAGGGACAGTATTACACTGTTCACACAAACAAATAATGACTCTTCTTAATTTTAAAATGCTTTTATTTCATTTAAGTCACACAGAACTGTGACAAAATTTAAAATATGTAGATATTAATTTGGGGATGTGCCTGTATACTAAGCCCCATCAAAGCCCCACCCCCACCCAATGCAGCTAGTGTGAGCATAGTGTGAGCACATTGCCCGGGGCTTCCTTCTGTGGTTTTTCTTTCTTTCCACTGTGGACCCACATCACCCCAACTCTGTATAAGCACACGTGTTCTGAACATCAGTATCTGCAGGTCATTTTCCAAAAGACCTGGTCCAAAGTGAAAGCTCTGCAATTGAACAGGGAAACAATGAAGTCATCACTTATGCAAATATACTGGGTTTTTTTTGGCATGTGTTTATATACATGCAAACACATGTATGTTTTTGTGGAGGCCAGAGGTTTATTTCAAGAGTGTTTCTCAATCACTTTAGCTTTTTTTTTTTTTTTAAGGCAGAGTTTCTCATTAGTCTGGAGCTTGCCAATTCAACTGGACTGTCTGGCCAGAGAGCCCCACGGGCCTCCTGTCTCTGCCTCCCCTACCCAAGGATTACAGACGGAGGTTGCATCACCCAGCTTTCCATGAGGGCTCTGGGGAATTGAACTTATGCCCTTAAGCTTATGTAGCAATCGCTTTATGGACAGCCATCTCTCCTGTCCACTTTGGCCCTTTGTCTGCTTTAGGAGCAGTTTTTTTTTTGGTGCTCATCAATGCTGCCATCTTGAACTTAGCTGCTGCACACACCCTATGAACCTCCATGAAGCAGCGTCATGAAGAAATGAATCAAGACATAAGAAAGGAACGGAGACTATCTGTATTAAGTTTGGAGAGTGCTCGTATGCATGAGGGTTTTTCAAAGATGGGAAACCAGATTACACATCAATACTGACAGCGAAAGAACAAACGTGCCATCTTGCTTAACCAGGATTTGAGAAACGGCATCTCCTGGCATTCTCAACAGCGCTGGAAAGGAGCTGTCAGTCAAGGAAAATCGTTTTCTTTTTTGCTTCCTGGAGAGAAGATTCATTGGAAAGAGGATGTTTTCCTTTTTTTTTTTTTTTTTTTTTTTTTTTTTTAAAGCTGCAACCTGCCTCACAGCTGGAAAGTGCCCATCTTTTTGACATCAGATGACCTTCAGTTTTCAAGCCTTGAATTAGGGGAATGCTGCCTTGGATAAAAATATACCTGGAGGGTAGGGAAGGGAGGATTTGCAATGCCAAAAAAATAAATAAATAAATAAAAATTTTAAGGAAGGGCCGGGCGGTGGTGGCGAACACCTTTAATCCCAGCACTCGGGAGGCAGAGGCAGGCGGATCTCCGTGAGTTCAAGGCCAGCCTGGGCTACCAAGTGAGTTCCAGGAAAAGCACAAAGCTACACAGAGAAACCCTGTCTCGAAAAACCAAAAAAAAAAAAAAAAAAAAAAAATTTAAGAAAGGTAACCTAGTTCTAACCATGGTGGCTAAGCAAGTTAGGACAGAGACAGTCAACTAATGTACAGTCTCAATGCTGTAATTGTCAAGCTGATTCATCCTCCTGTCAGCTCCACGTCACAGTGAAACCTATTGTAGGTTTTTCTTTTAAAAGGAGGAAGAGGTCAGAGTAAGTAAAACCTGTTTTTGTTTTATATTTATAAGTATGAAAAACAGCAAAAGAACCTAAATCTAACTGAATTAAAGACAGTTTCCATGAGACACCCCACCTTTGCCTTCCTGACACTTTCCACCCCGACCTCAGGTAAGAGACAACCTTTTGTAACTTCCTTTTCTTTGTTTTAATGGCGAGCAGATAGGCTCTTCCTGTGGACCCTCTGGATATTTCAACCCTCCATCTAGGCTGGGTTGGCTCTGTCTGTTTCTTTTGACCCATGGCAGTGACAGGTAGTGTGGTGGTTTGAATGAGAATGGCCCCATAGTCTCGGATATTTGAATGCCTGGTCCCCAGTTAGTGGAACTGTTTGGGGAGGATTACAGGGTATATATAGACTTGAGAGTTGGAGGAGGTAGGACACTGAGGGAGGCGGGTGAGCTTTCAAAAACCCAAGCCTTTCTTAGTTAGTCTCTGTCTCTATCTGTCTTTCTCTCTCTCTGCCTTGTGGTTGTTCTCTTAACATGTAAGCTCTCAACTACTACTGCCTGACTGCTGCCATGCTCCCTGCCATGATGGTCATGGCCTCCACTGTCCTCTGGAAGTATGAGCCCCATATTAAATGCTTTCTTTCTTTTTTTTTTCTTCCTATTTTTAACTTCTTTTCTTTTATTGAAAATAGGTTATTTTTCATACCATATATTCTGATTATGGTTTCCTCTATTCTCTACTCCTCCCAGTTCCTCCCCACCTTCCCACCCATCTGGTTCCATCCGATTTTTGTCTCATTAGAGAACAAATAGGCAAGGGGCAGTGGCAGCGTGCGCCTTTAACCCCAGCACTCAGGAGGCAGAGGCAGGTGGATCTCTGTGAGTTTGAGGCCAGCCTGGTCTATAGAGAGAGCTCCAGGACAAGCACCAAAACTACACAAAAAAGCCCTGTCTCAAAAAAAAAAAAAAAAGAAAGAAAGAAAGAGAAAGAAAGAAAGAGAGAGAGAGAGAAAGAAAGAAGAAAGAAAAAAGAAAATCAAAACAAAACAAACAGGCATCTAAGGGATAAAAACAAACAAGATTAAAAAAAAAAAAAAAAAAAAACCAAACAAGTCAGAATAGGACAAAACATAGGGATATTCCCAAAAAATAGGGAAAGAGCCCAAGAAAAGGCATACATATATATGTAAAACCAGTAGTGTAAAAACAAACTGAAAGTAAATAAATACATAAATAAGATAAAAGTGAAAAAAATTTTAAAGCCCTGATATGACATTATGATACAAGATGCCTCCAAAAACACTGTGGAGTTTGCTGTCTGTTGCCGTCCACTGCTGGGCAGGAGGCCTGTCCTTAGGAGTAGTTTGTTTCCCCAGTGAGACCCTTGGAGAAAACTAGTTTCTCATTTGCAAGTGGTTATCAATTGGAGATAGCTTCTGGGTTAGGGACAGGGGCATGTGTCCACCTTTTCTTTTTCCTGTCCGATCTGGAATTCATTGTGTAAGCAAAGCTGGAGATAGCTTCTGGGTTAGGGATAGGGGCATGTGTCCACCTTTTTTTTTTTTTCCTGTCTGATCTGGAATTCATTGTGTAAGCAAAGCTGGCTTCAAAGTCACAAAGGTCCACCTGCCTCTGCCTCCCAAGAGCTGGAATGAAAGGCGTGAGGCACCACACCCTGATAAATGCTTTCTTTCATAAGTTGTCGCCTTGGTCACGGTAGGTATTTTGTCACAGAAGTAGAAAAGTAACTAAGGCAGGTGACTTGGAATCTGGAACATGTGAGGTCAGTCCCAGCGGGCGATTCTTCCCGACCTCACCTGCTTCCTCTTGGTGGTATCTTTACGCCCCTCCTCTCCGTTGAGGACTCCCCCAAATTCTCTTTTATTTACGCACCGTTGGTTCCAATCCATTTCTCTTACCGGTCAGCTGCATATAGCCCTTTAAAACCCGCGGAAAGTTCTGAACCTTCCAAGTCTGACACGTTTTGTGACCTCGGGCTCCTTACCAGTGGTCTCACTTCATAAGGTCTCTGTGAGGACCAAGAATAAGATCACAAACTAGGTAAGATGTGATGGATCCCAGAATGGACGGCCGGTGTCAACACTGCCTTGTTTTGTTTTCGGTTTTTAGCAGCAGAAATAACATTCATTTAATCACCTCTCCCCCTCTTCTCCCCCTACACCCTCTGCCTTTCTTCCTCCTTCTAGGCATAAACAGTCACTGACAGCCTTTTTTTTTTTTTTTTTTAAATTTAACTTCATCATTGCTAATCTGGAACATTCTGTTCCTTTCTAAGAGCCATGCTGTCTCTGTGGAAGATTGAGCCCCCTCGTGGTCATGTGGGACAATTACAGTTAATTTGGGTTTTTTGGTGAGTTGTTTGTTGTTTTGTTTTTTTAAGACGCTGACATGTGTTAGAGTTAAGGTGGCAGGACATAGAATACGGACGTTGCCTTTAAAGAGGTGAGATATTTGTCCGTCTGCGGAGAGCTGAGGGATTACCTGGGACCGCGACTTTCAGTGCTAAAGTCAGACGAATCCAGGACAAGTGGGGATGAGCTGGTCCGTCTGGGTTTATTTTACTCAGCTATGGCACTGTGCGCAGAGACCAGGTATTTTGAGAGTGAAGTACGGGGCTGGTGCTTTAGACGCAAGCAAGAATTGAGAAAAGGCTGAAAGGTGGTGCAATTTCCTACAGGATTTAGCATGGGTTATGGGTAGGGGGCAGGTTTGGGGGAGCTACAGATGAAAGACCTAGGGTAAGGAGGGGTGTTGAGAGGGGGGCGAGGCAGGGAGAGCCAGGTGGGGAATTCTTCAGGCTGAAGAGGGTGGAATATCAAGACATTCCTATACATACACACCCTCCTTGACGGCTGTACATATTAAGGGTGAGTTCATCAAATACAAAGTTTCTCCAAAGCTAGAGAGATGGTTCAGTGATTAAAAGAACACACAGCTTTTGTGGAGGATACAAGTTAGCTTCCCACCATCCACACTGGGTTATTCACAACTTCCTGTAATTCCAGCACCCATGGACTGGATGACTTCTTCTGGCCTCTATGAGCACTGTACATACATGCACATACATAATTTAAAATTAAAAATTAAGCTGGGTGTGGTGGCACATGCCTTCAGTCCCAGGACTTGGGAGGCAGAGGCAGGTGGATCTTTGTGAGTTCAAGGCCAGCCTAGTCTACAGAGCTAGGTCCAGGACCGTTGGGGCTACACAGAGAAACCCTGTCTCAAAACACCCAAATAAATAAATAAATAAATATTATTTGTATTTTATGCACATTAGTGTTTTGCTTGCATGCTAGTTCAGAAGAGGGAGCTGAACTCCCTAGCACTGGAGTTGCAGATGGTTGTGAATCACCACGTGGGTGTTGGGAACTGAACCTTGGTCCTCTGAAAGAACAGCAAATGCTCTTAACGACTGAACCACCTCTCCAGCCCCTAAAATAAAAGAATCTTTAATGAGTTTTTATATTCCTTTCTCTACTCGCCCCCACCCCTGACCAGATATCCTCCCAGGATTCGGACAACCATCAGAGCTGCTCACTGGCTTTTTAGCTGCTAACATCATTTAGCATGAGAAAAAATAGTATTACATCTATTTGTGTGTGTGTGTGTGTGTGTGTGTGTGTGTGTGTGTGTGCGCGCGTGCGCATACATGTGGGAGTCAGAAGACAGCTTTCAAGAGTTCATTCTTTCCTTCCATTATGTGAGTCCCAGGGATTAAAATTCGGGTCACCGGGTTTGGCAGCAAGCACCTTTACCCACTTCACATCTCTCCTTCCATGTTTTAAACAAAGATGTGTGTATTTAGACTTGTGGGCAAAGTTTCCATGCCTGAAAAGAGGCTGAGAAATCTAAGCTCTCCCTGTGCCAAGTGCCTTCTCTTGTTTTTTGTTTTTTGTTTGTTTTGTTTTTTCTTTCTTCTTTTCCTCCTGGCCAATGATGTCCTCATTACTTCTTGCCACTAGCTGGTGCTAGGCTTCCATGTAGCAAGCACACAGGGACACTACACTAACCATGACCAGTCACCCAAAGTTGGCTGTTCCCTGTGTTTGATGAAATGCCCTTATGTCTAGTCCACTGTTCACTACAGAGGCAGCACCTTCTGTCCTTCCTTCCGGGAGTGTTTGTTACATCAGAGCTGATGTACATTAGCATTGGTGGTTTCTGTTTGAATGAGATGACTTTTTGAGTCTCTCCAGTGCTAGGATTTTCCTGGCACATAGTTTATTTTTATAGTTTTCTTGACTCCTTCCAAAGATTTGATATTTGTCTAGAAATTTTAAAGATAAAGATAAAGCTGGGCATGCCTTCAATCCCAGCACTTGGGAGGCAGAAGCAGGTGGATCTATGTGAATTTGAGGCCAGCCTGATCTACAGAGCTAGTTCCAGGATAGCTAGAGCTGATCAACACAAAGAAACCGTGTCTTAATGCCCCCCAAAATACATATACAGATAAAAACACCAGTCTCCATATTTGTGCTGTGAAAGCCTCCCCCAAACAAAGCAACGGAGCTAGTTGGCCAGAACTGTTTGACTATTTTACATCATAACATCTGTGTGTGCTGAATTGTAGCATGTATGTTTTCCTATGAATTTATTAGTATATCCTCAACTCAAAAAAAAAAACCCACAGTCCTTTTTTAAAATAGATTTATTTCTTTTTATTTCATGTGTGTATTTTACCTGCATGTGTGTATATGCATTGTGTGTGTGCATTGCCCACAGTGGCCAGAAAAGAGTGCCTGATCCTGGAAAGGGCCTTATTGGAGTTGGAATTTTCTTTGGAGAATTATTAATTATGAATGCTTGGCCTTAGCTTAGGCTTGTCCCACTAGCTCTTTTTAACTTAATTTAACCTGCTTCTCTTCATCTACATTTTGCCTTTTACCTTTCGTTCATTCTGTATGTTCTACTTTCCTGCCTCTACTGTGTCTGCTAGCTGGCCCCTGGTGTCTCTCTGTCAGCTGCTTTTCTTTTTCTCAGAGCCTAAATTTCTCCTCCTACTTACTCTCTCGGCCTGAAAGTTCCGCTTATACCTCCTCCCTTGTTATTGGCTGTTCAGGTTTTTATTAAACGAATCAGTTGCCTTAGGCAGGCAAGGTACAACAGCAACACATCTTTACATAACTAAACAAAGGCAACACATCTTTGCATAGTTAAACAAATATTCCGAAACAAGTTACAGATGGTTGTGAGCAGCCATGTGGGTGCTGGGAATCAAACCAGGATCCTCTGGAAGAGCAGTGAGTGCTCCTACCCTCTCGGCTGTCTCTCCAGCCCCTAGAACCTTCTTCTCTTGTTCCGTTGCAGATTCAGTTTTCCTAATCCACTCTCCCTTCCCGTTTCCTTATCTCACAGTACTCTCCTGGGCTCTCTTACGATGCTGAACAGTGATGGCAGCAGCTGTCTTTATTTTGCTACAAGTGCAAAGGAAGTATCTTCGCCTTTGATGGATTTGCTGGGATGTTGTTTATCTGTTTTCTGAGGTTTATCATAAATGCAAGGTGCTTTAGCAAATATTTTCTGCAGCTATTGAACTAAATAATGAAGACTTTCACTTAATTTATGTTTTCTTCACTTATTTATTGAATGATTGACTGTGTACACACATGTGTGCTTGATGTGTGTGTGGAGGTCGGAGGACAACTTGTGGGAGTTGGTTCTTCCCTTCCACCGGGTGAGATCTGGGGATCGAACTCAGGTCGCCAGCCTTGGCAGCAAGCACCTTTACCCACTGAGCCATCTTATCTCTTCTTCCTTTCTTTCTGATTTTTATGTTATGTTTGTTTGGTTTGTTTTTCTGAGACAGGGTCTCAGTGTGTAGCACTGGCTGTCCTGGAACTCGATCTGTAGATCAGGTTGGCCTTGAACTCGCAGGGATCCACCTGTCTCTGACTCACAAATGCTAGGATTAAAGGCATACACCACCACATTGCCCCTCTCATTTAATTTCTTAATGCTGTGGATGGTGTTAATGAATCGCTAAAAATCATAAACCAACTTTTGTAATCCTAGTATAAATAAAATGTGACTATCATATTATATCCATTTTATGACATTGAATTTGGGTTGTTTGTTTGTTTAGGATTTTTGCCTTCATGTTCCCAAATGAGATTGGCTGGCTGTTTCCCCTCCCCTCCCCTCTCCCCTCCCCTTCCCTCCCCTCCCTTCCCTTCCCTTCCTTTCCTTTCATTTCCCTCTCCTTCCCTCCCTCTCTCCTTCCTTCTCTCCCTCCTTCCCTCTCTTCTCTCATATATTTTCAGTCAAGGTGTTATGCTCAAGCTGGTCTTTAACTCACTGTAACCAAGGATGACCTTGAACTTCTGATCATCCTGCTTCCGTCTCCCTAATGCTGAAATTACAAGCGTGCACCACTATTCCCAGTCTGGGTTCTGGGAATCTAATCTAGAATTAGTGCAGTTAGGCAAGCACTCTACCTGGTCAACCACATCATCAGCCCAGAATTTTTTTTTTCTTTCTAATTTCTTTGGCTACAGATCAAGGTTATGCCTCCTGAAAACAGCTGGATGGTCGTCACTTTCTGTGACAGTGTGTGTGAAAGAGAATATTTGATGACAATCTCCAGTAAAATCAATGGAGTCTGGATATATTTTATTTTTATTACCAATTCAGTTTCTTTGATAGTGGCAGAAATTGTCAGTTATTCTGTCTCTTCTCAAATTGATTTTGCCAGCTAATTTTCTCCTGAAATTGAAAGGATTGATTCAGAGTCTGCTTATGATGACAGCCCTGGTCTGGCTCTTCTCTCTCTCTCTCTCTCTCTCTCTCTCTCTCTCTCTCTCTCTCTCTCTCTCTCTCTCTCTCTCTCTCTCTCCATCCTTCAGAGATTCTAAAGAATTTGCACTTGTGGCTTCTTTATACCTGAAGAATTCTTTATGTGACCAGGGTGCATAGTCCAAAATAGCATACAAATCAAATATTTCCTGATAAATAATTGTAAAAAAAAAATCTTGTTTCATTTATTTAAAAATTTTATGATTATACTTCACATGTATGAGTGGTTTGCCTGCATGTATTTGTGTGTGTGTACCACATGTGTGCCTGGTGCCCAAGGAGGTCAGAAGATTTATCAGAGCACCTAGAATTGGTTTACAAATGGTTGTGAGCTGCCATGAGGGAGCTGGGAACAAAGCCTGGGTCCTCTGCAAGAACAGCAAGTGCTCTTAAATGGTTGAGCTATCTCTCTAGCCCCCAAGAAAGTTATTTTAACACGATTCTTTTGTATACACATCATTTTACCATTCATTAAAAACAAAGCAAATTTTGTTATTAATGAGATAGATAAGCTTGTTTGACATATAATCCAAAAACACACTAACTTGATGCTTACATGCTATGGAATGATGGTAGGCAAATATTAAATATTTAGGCAAATATTAAAACCTTTGTTTTCTTGGGCTGAAGAGATGGCTCGGTGGGTAAGAGCACTTGCTGTTCTCTCAAGTGACTGGGATTCAATTCCCAGCACCCACACCATGTGGCTCACAATTACCTATAACTCCAGCTCCAGGAGATCTGGCACCCTCTTCTGGCCCCTACAGGCACCACACATACGTGAAATACACTCATACAGATATACACACATACACATAAATAAAGAATAAAACTAAATCTTTTTTTTTTTTTTTTTTTTTTTTTCCCGAGACAGGGTTTCTCTGTGTAGCTTTGCGCCTTTCCTGGAACTCACTTGGTAGCCCAGGCTGGCCTTGAACTCACAGAGATCCGCCTGCCTCTGCCTCCCGAGTGCTGGGATTAAAGGCGTGCGCCACCACCGCCGCTGCCGCCGCCGCTGCCGCCGCTGCTGCCGCTGCCGCTGCTGCCACCACCCGGCAAAACTAAATCTTTTTAAAAGTCTTTGCTAAATGGTCTGACGGGTTCTTAGAGCTGCGTGAGATCTCTTTTCAGGAGACATGTTCCCTCTCTGGCTAGCTTCTTTTCTTTTCCCCAGCATGAGATTCCTAGGAAAATTCCCATTTCTCTGGGGTCCATTGCTTCAGTAGTCTGATATTCAAGTTGTAAGATTGGGAGATACAAGTGTCTTTAGAATATCTTCATTTCTGCCAGCCTTGTCACGCATACTCTTTGTCTTAGTCAAAGTCCTTTGTTGTGAAGAGACACCAAGACATGACAACTATTTCTGGTTATTTTGGGTTTTTTGTTTGTTTGTTTGTTTATTTTGAGACAGGGTTTCTCTGTGTAGCCCTGGCTCTTCTGGAACTCTAGACCAGGCTGGCCTTGAACTCTCAGAGATCTGCCTGCCTTTACCTTGCCCAGTGCTTGGACACAGCAACTCTTCTAGAGGAAAACATTTCATTGGGCTGACTTACATTTCAGAGGTTTGGTCCATTATTGTCATGGGAGGAAACATAGTGGCATGCAGGCAGACCTGGTGTTGGAGAGGTAGCTGAGAGTTCTACATCTAGATCTGCAGGGAGAAGGAAGAGAGAGAGACACTGGGCCTGGCTTGAGCATTGAAACCTCAAAGCCCACCCCCAGTGACGTACTTCTCCAACAAGGCCACAGCTACTCCAATAAGACCACACCTCCTAGTACCGCCACTCCCTATGTGCCTATAGGGGGGCAGTTTTTCCACAACTACCAGTTAGGTGGTTTCATTGAATAGATTGGAGAAATAATAATAAACAGTGATATAGAGAACTAGGACCAAGGTTAAAATACATTTAACTAGTGCCAGGTAGCCATGTATAAGGACCACTTTTCATAACCCCTTGGCTTTTTCTTATTTCATAGGATGAAACTGTAGCCCAGACAATGATGAGTCAATGATTGACAGAACCACACCAGACTGCTTAGATGTGCACATCCTTCGCCCAGGACCCTGAAGATAGACTTGGGGGTTTGTTGTTGTTCTTCTTCTTGGTGAGTCTACACTGAATAAATCTCTCTTTTCTGCTTTCTACTTAAAGACTTTTTGTTTTTGTTAAAGCATACATTTTTATAAGAGCAGAAAATTGTATGTATAGTAAAAACTCAACAGTTGATAATATGCAACAATTCTGAATATGAACCAAGGTGGCTCAGTGTTTATCAGAGCTGAAACGACACACAGTGAAAAGTGCCTGTGTCATGTGTTCAGAACTGAGGCTGCAGAGAAGTCGTGTGTGCTACTCATAGAACACTTCCAGGAACACCTTGGATCCATTGTGCATTGGATTTTGAATGAATTTTTGGTCAAGAACCTTTTACTGTTACCAAAATTCTCACAACCCCTTATTCAAACATTTGGGCCCATGTGGGATTGTGACCCACAATTTAAGAAGCTTTGTCTTGGGGCTGGAAAAAAGGGTCTGTAGCTAAGAGCACTGGCTCCTCTTCCAGAGGACCTGGGTCCGATTCCCAGAACCCACGACCATATGCAACTACAGTTCCAGAGGATCTGACCCCCCCCCCTCTTCTGGACTCTGCTGGCACTGCCTGCACATGGTGCACACACATAATCATATGGATAAAAATAAAAATAAATAAATAAATAAATCATTTTTTAAAAAAGGAGACTTCGTCTTAAATCCCAGAGAGTTTTCAACATAATTCATTTTAAAGAATTGACTTGTGGTGTTGTAGAATCTGTCTGCTGTCTGTATGTTTCATATTATTTCTTTTCTTTAGTATTATTCTTTTCCTTGCACTTTTTTTTGTGTATATGAGGTTTGTCTTTCTACCCCACTGCTAATGCTCCTTATAACTTGATTTGTGTGTGTGTGGGGGGGGGGGTCAGAGGAAACTAGTACCAGTCAGTTCACCCCTTCTACCATGTGGGGCCCAGGGAATCAGACTTAGGTCCTCAGGCTTGGCATCAGGGCTTTTACCCACCCAGCCATCTCACTGGCCCTTGATCAGTTATTTTTTTATTTATTTATTTTTTATTTTTTTGAGTCATGGTGATACTCAGACATCCTCCAGAGACCATGGAAATCGTGTCTGGAAATGTGCAGTATTGTGAGCCTTTCAGCATTTCTGGAAGGAAAATGTTGCCATCTCCTGGCTCCTTCTTTTTAGATTTATTTATTTGTATGCATATTAGTGCTGTGCCTGCATCTATGTCTGTGCACCATATGTGTATTTGGTGCTTTGGGGGGGCCTGAAAGGGGCATGAGGTCCCCCGGAACTGAAATTACAGATGGTTGTGAGCTGCCATGCCGACGATGGGAACCAAACCTGGGTCTTCTGCAAGAGTAGTAAGTGCTCATCACTGTTGAGACATCTCTCCAGTCTCTCTGCTGATCACTTTGAATGAATTAAAAAAGGGAAAGGAATACTAATTTTGTGACTAAAAGGAAAGGATCGTTTGTTGGTCAAGATAAACACACAGATATTTTCAAAGACTTTGGAAATTTCCACATATCAAGTTTCATTTTATTACGTTGTTGTCATCATAAAGCAACACATATTCACAGTGTAGAGAAAGGCCACCCCACAGCACGCCACCACCTCTGTTTGACAGCAGCAGGTGCTGGATTCTCCTGCTCCCTCTGTGTCTGGGAAATGAGATGACGCAGAAAACAAGGGAGAGCATCATCCTATCAGCCCAGCTGATAGGGACTTTTTCTCCCAGATGTCACTGTGCATAGTACAGATACCAAGACATCAGTGTGAGGAATGGAGTTGTGGAACTCTAAATGATAGGGCTGCAAGGAGGTAACAATGGTTTCCTATAATACTGCCATATAATTTTCAGAATGTTCTCGATTCCTAGCCTGTTGGTCACAAGATGCTGAATATTTGAAATGGAAATTGTTTTACCTTAGCTGAGAGCATCCAATAACCAGGACATCAATCATGTCAACTGATTCAAATGCACAATCAATCTCAGACAATTGGAAAGGAAAAAAATCCGTCTACTACACAGTCCATTAAGGTTACCTCTAACCTAAGATCTAAATGTTATTTATTTATTTATTTCATTATTTTCCAGTCCATAGTGTGAATGTGGAAGTCCAATGACAACTTGCAGGAGTCAGTCTCTCTCCTTCTGCTACGTGGGCTCCAGGGATCCAGTTGTCAGGTTTGCACAGAAATGTTTTACTTGCTGAGCTATCTTATTAGTCACTTAAATTTTATTTTAAATCAGCATTCTTCTTTCTTTCTTTTCTTTTCTTTTTTTTTTACTGAGATGTAATAGTCATACATCATTATGGGTACATTATGGTAATTCCATAAATGTTGACAATGAATAATGATCAAATTAGGGTAATAAGCATTCTGTCTCTTCAAACATTAATCATTTCTACAAGCTGAGAATGTCTTCTTTACAGCCATTTAAATCACAGAGGCTGGAGAGATGGCTCAGCAGTTAAGATTACAGGCTGCTGTCCAAAGAATCCCAATTCAATTCTGAGCACCCAATATGATGGCTTACAACTGTTTGTAACTCTACTTCCAGGGCATTCAGCACCACCCTCTGGTTTCCTCAGACACTACACACACATGGTATAGTAACCTCTGAAGCTGTAAGCCAGCCCCAATTAAATGTTTCCCTTTATAAGAGTTGCTGTGGCCATGGTGTTCTTCACAGCAATAAAACCCTTACTGAGACAAACCTATATATATGAAATAATTTTTTAAAACCATAGGCAGCTTTAACCAAAAGTCCCTAACTGTGCACTAGAAAACAAAAACTAATTGGTCCTCTCCAACAGAGTTGAGGCCTCTTATTTAACTTCTGTCTGTCATCCTCCTCCTCCTCCTCCTGTCCCAACCAGGCTCTAGTGACCACAGTTGCAGACCGTCTGTCTATGAGTCTTGCCTCATGTGGTGTGTGTCTTTCTGGGTCTGGGCTATACCATTTTACATGACAACCTGTAGTTCTATCAGTGGTGCTGTAAATGACAGGATTTCATGGCTGGATAAGTGTCCTGTTTGGTTTTTGTCAACTGGACACAAGCTACAGTCATCTGTGAAGGGGGAACATCAGTTGAGTAATTGTGTGGTGATTTGAATAGGTATGGCCCCCATAGACCCAGGTGTTCGAATGCTTGGTCCATTGAGAGTGGCACTATTAGGAGATGTGGCCTTGTTGGAGGAAATGTGTCACTGTGGGGGTGGACGTTGAGGTCTCATATGTTCAAGCTATGCCCAGTGTGGCACACAGTCTCCTTCTGCTGCCTAAAGATCAAGATGTAGAACTCTCAGCTCCTTCTCTAGTACCATGTCTGCCTGCACACCACCATGTCCTGCCATGATGATAATGGACTTAACCTCTGAAGCTGTAAGCCAGCCCTAATTAAATGTTTCCCTTTATAAGAGTTGCTGTGGTCATGGCGTTTCTTCACAGCAATAAAACCCTTACGGAGACAAATTGTTCCCATAAAATTGACTTGTAGGCAAGCCAGTGGGGGCATTTTCTTTTCCTTTTTCTTTTTTAAAGATTTATTTATTTATTATGTATACAGTGTTCTGCCTGCATGCCAGAAGAGGGTGCCAGATCTCATTACAGATGGTTGTGAGCCACCATGTAGTTGCTGGGAATTGAACTCAGGACCTCTGGAAGAACAGCCAGTGCTCTTAACCACTGAGCTATCTCTCCAGCCCCACATTTAGTGATTGATGTGGATGGTCCAGACTACTGTAGGTAGTGCCACCCCTGGGCAGGTGGTGCTGAGGTGTATAAGAAAGCAGGCTGAGAAAGCCACGGGAAGCAAGCTAGTAAACAGTGTTCCTCCATGGCCTCCATACCAGTTCCTGCTCCAGGTTCCTGCCTTGAGTTCCTGCTCTGATTTCCTTCAGTGATGGATTGTGATCTATATGTTGTAAGCCAAAATAAATCCTTTTCTCTCCAAGTTGCTTTTAGAGAAATGGAAACCCTAAGTAAGACAATAATATTCCAGTGTTTGTGTGTGTGGGGGTGTCTGTTGTGAAATATTAGTTTAAGATGTGTTACATTTGTTTATGCTATGGAATATTTGTTTAATGATGCAAAGATGTGTTGCATTCTTTTTTGTTGCATTTGTCTGGTTTTGTAAAGTTCTGTTATTTTGCTTGTCTAGAACACCTGATTGGTCTAATAAAGAGCTGAACAACCAATAGCTAGGCAGGAGAGAGAGAGATAGGTGAGGCTGCCAGGCAGAAAGAATAAATAGGAGGAGAAATCAAGGCTCAGGAGAAAAGGGTGGAGCAAGAAAAGGAGAAGGAAAGGAGGACACCACCCAGCCACACAGCCAGCCATGGAGTAAGAAGGAAAAAAGATATATAGAATAAAGAAAGGTAAAAAGCCCAGAGGCAAAACATGGATAAAGAGAAACGGGATAATTTTAGTTAGAAAAGCTGGCTAAAAACAAGCCACACTAAGGTTGGGCATTCATATGTGAGAATAAATCTCTGTGTATTTATTTGGGAACTAGCCCCGAAAAGAATAAAAAATCAACTACATTTTGATCTTCCAACATGGGGCCCAAATTTCCAAGTAGGGATTGAGAAAGCTGAAAAGGAAAAAAAAAAAAAAAAAAGGATACAGCTCCTTTAAAATTCTGCTGTACAGCAGAGCACTTAAACAGCCTTTTCCACAGTAAACAGAAACAAGAAAACTAAGTAAAACGTGCCTGCCACAGCGGAGGGCACTGGCACTCTGGATCTGGTGGGTTAGTGCAGTTCTTGGTCACTTAGCTCTGGCTAGGCCTGTGAGCTTTAGGCTTGCCTTTCAAGGACCAGAGAAGTGGGTGGAGCCAGCCAGGCTCACCCTCACTAAAGATGGATGTCCTTGTTTCTTCCACAGACTCATCTACAGAGTTTGGTCAGTCCAGGAAGGGAGAAATTGCATCTCAGTGTCGGTTTCTTTTCTTCTACTGTGAGTGAGTTGGAGAACCTCTGTGTCTTGAAGGATCATTTGTCCTAGCAGTGGTGGTGCACACCTTTACTCCAGCACTTGGGAGTCAGAGGCAGGCAGAGCTGCACGGTGAGATCTTGTTGAAAAGAAGGAATGGAAGGGAGGGAAAAAAGGAAGGAAGATCTGTTGCTAGGTCAGGATTCCCTTGGTGGAAGAATGCTTTTCTAAATTGCAGAGAGCTCTGGAATCTGTGCCCCGTACTGGAAAAAAATTTTGCCTTGATTTTCTGTGATCTGTAACTTTCTTTTTTAATTTGTTCTTGTTAATATTCTTTGTAACACACCAAACGTTTTTCCCAGTTTGTCTATTTACTGTGTGTGCTTTTTAATAACCAATGTCATTCAAATAACTCTGTTGTTATTCTTTCATAGTTGAACCCGCCATCGTTTTTACTGCTTCTGCATTGCAAATCATGATAATATTTTTTTTCCTTTTTCTTTTTTCTTTTTTTGGTTTTTCAAGACAGGGTTTCTCTGTGTAGCTTTGCACCTTTCCTGGATCTCGCTCTGTAGACCAGGCTGGCCTTGAACTCACAGAGATCCGCCTGCCTCTCCCTCCTGAGTGCTGGGATTAAAGGCATGAGCCACCACCTCCCGGCTTTCTTTTTGTTTCTTGAGGCAGGGTTTCTCTGTGTAGCCTTGGCTGTCCTGGAACATAATATTTTCTGAGCCAGGCTCTGGTGACTTCTCCAGTGTGACACAGCAATTGTTGGACTACTGGGTCTGCATCCTGTAAGCCAATAATATATTCGTTCTTATCAGTTCTGGTCCTTTAGAGAACCCTGACTGATACAGTAGAAATACAGAATATGATGAGGTCTACGAAGGAGAATTCAGCAACATCTAACAGAATCTCAGCTGTGTTTATTCTTTAACTCAGCAACACTGTTCTGAGGTCTACTTCCTAGTGGTGTGTGTGTGTGTGTGTGTGTGTGTGTGTGTGTGTGTGTGTGTTCACACACACAGTCAAAATGACATATTAAGTTATTTACTACAACATTTATAAGAATAAGATAGTGGTGACAACCTAACATCCATCAATAGAGTAACGGTTGACTGATATATGAAAGTGCCACATGACAGAGACTCAAAGGGAAATGTGGAATACATATGTGCACATAAGATATTAAGAGCAACACTCTAGATGAAACACATTTGACACAAATTCTTTGAGCAAAGGGCAGCTGGCAGAGAAATGGTTCAGAGAGCCCAGGGCAGCAGTGTGAACAGTGAGCCTCTGTTTACCTGACTACACAGCTGGATGTTGCCTGCCTTGGGAGTGGTCTGATGGGAGGTTCTGAGCTGTGTAACCAATCAGCTGGCTGGGTGTTTGTGATTGGGTGAGCTCCCACCCCTGCTAAGTCAGTTCCTAGAAATGCCTCCTTGTTTTGGTGTCCTTCCAAGAGAGATCCAGGTCTTAAAACCATCCCAGGCTGACCTCCTTTCTGTGTGAAATCAGTGGGAGTGTTAGCCAATGTATTTCCACAGAAGAAACTTTCACCCACAAGATTTATGTATGATATAGCATACAGAGGGAAAAAGAAGCCAGATGTGGTAGCACATGCCTTTAATCCCAGCATTCAGGAGGGAGAGGTAAGAAGATCTCTGAGTTCAAGGCCAGCCTGGTCTACATTGGGAATTCCAGGACAGCCAAGGCTACACAGAGAAACTGTCTCAAAAAGCAAAGCAAAACAAAACAAAAACAGAAGGAAAAAGAACATGGATGCACACATGTGTATACAGAAATGTTTTCTCATATTTTCAAAAGCCAACAAGAAAGATAGGCCAGAGGAAGGACCAGAAGAAGGAAATAAGATATTTCTGAATGTGTCTTGCTGAAAAGCTTTAACTTTGGAATTGCTTAAATATTTTATACATTCAAAATTTTCAGAGTAAGTCAAAAGGGAGAGAAGAAAGCATCGCCTAAAAACTGAAAAGAGTCGAAACAAGTACTAAATTATGTATCAAATTGATGGTGTACTGTTGAGATGAAAGATTTTACTTCGAGTTACTTTCAGATCCAGCCTTTAGAGTGCCCATCATTAGTGGAATGCATTCCAGGACCAAAAGAGAGTCCCAAAGAAAATGTAAACTTCCTCCAGCAGTCTTTTTATTAGTAGCAAAGCTGATGTTTGCAGTCACTGTGTACATAGAGCAGGTTCATAATCATTTCAGCAATTAAAATTATAGTTAGAAATCAAGAATTTAGTGTCAGCTAGGTGGTGGTGGCACATGCCTTTAATCCCAGCACTTGGGAGGCAGAGCCAGGTGGATCTCTGTGAGTTCGAGGCCAGCTTGGTCTGCAGAGTGAGTTCCAGGATAGGCAGGGCTACACAAAGAAATACTGTCTCAAAAAGAAGGAGGAGGAGAGAGAAGAGACGTAGAAGAAGAATTATTTGGTGTCACAGAAAAGCCATACAAATGTAGCACGTTGAATGACATAGTCAGACCTCAGGTCAGATGTTAGGTTTGAAGAGGAAAAGTTATCATGAAGTTTTGAGGCCTTTCGTTATTTGAAAACTAGTCAGTCTATAGAAGTAATAAGGACTCAGTGGCAGAAAATATAATATCCTTGCCCAAGCAGACCAGAGCACCTAGAGAGATGGTGTAGGCTAAATTGAAGACAGGATGCTTTGAGTTTTTCGGGGGCTGCTTCTTGTATCAAAAAGCCAGGGTGTTGAAGCTGGAAAGATGATTCAGTGATTAAGAGCACTTGCTGCTTTCCCGGGTTCTGTTACTAGCACCCCCAAGGCAGTTTACATCTGTCTGTAACTCCAGTTCTGGAAGAATCCAACACCCACTCTGGCCTCAGTGGGCTCTGTATACACATAGTGTACTTTACATACATTCTGATACAAATACACATAAAATAAAAATAAATAAATCTTTTTAAAAAGTCAGGTTAAAACCAAAAAGACAAAAGGAATGATACCAGAAGTCCAAACTGTGGGGCTTCCATTGACCTGAGACAAAATAGTCTGAACATTAAAAATGACTAAAACTGGTCAGGGTGGCACATGCCTGTAACACTAGCACTCAAGAGGTAGAGGCAGGAGGATCAGAAGGTCAAGACCGTCTTAAGCTATAGAGCAAGTTCAAGGCCCACCTAGGTTACTTGAGATTCCCCCACCTCTCTCTCAAAAAAGGGGGAGGAGCCTGAAGAGATGGCTTAATGGTTCAGAGCACTTGCTGCTCTTGCAGAAGACCCAGATTTCATTCCCAGTACTCACATGGGGTCTTGCTGTGGGATGGTCTGTATGTCAAATTGCTCCAATTGGTCAATAAATAAAACACTGATTGGCCAGTGGCCAGGCAGGAAGTAGGTGGGACAAGGAGAGAGGAGAGTTCTGGGAAGCAGAAGGCTGAGGCAGAGTCACTGCCAGCTGCCTGCCAGGACAAGCAGCATGTGAAAATACTGGTAAGCCATGAGCTGCGTGGCAGGGTATAGATTTGTAGAAATGGATTAATTTAAGATATAAGAATAGTTAGCAAGAAGCCTGCCACGGCCATACAGTTTGTAAGCAATATAAGTCTCTGTGTTTACTTGGTTGGGTCTGAGCGGCTGTGGGACTGGCAGGTGACAGAGATTTGTCCTGACTGTGGGCCAGGCAGGAAAACTCTAGCTACAGGGTCTCATTTTATTTGTATTTCCCAGGCTCCTATGTCCTCTTCTGGCCTCCATGGCCAGAATGGATTTATAATAATCAGCATGAAATGTAAGAAACAAGAAGAAAAAAGTAGCAGTTCAAAAATACATTAATCATATCAACTAAAGGTAGCCAAAACACCAAATCCTGACTTGATAGTTACAGGGAATGAATGAAAGGGGACCCCTCCGGTTCCGTGTGAAAAGCAGTTACCATTGTTAAATATCCCCATTGATAAGGAAAAACCTGACATCACAGGAGAGCCACAGCTGACAGAAGCAGTAAGAGAAACAAAATCATTTCCTTTGCTGGTCCAAAGATTAAGCTGTTGCAGAAACAAATAATAATAATAATAATAATAATAATCAATAAAACAGTTGATGGGGGCTGGACATGATGGTGCCTGAATGGAATCCCACTCCTTGGGTGATGGAGGCAGGAGGATGAGAACTTCAAGGCCAGTTTCAGTTGCACAGAGTTTGAATCCAGTCTGAGCTACATGAGATAAACAGAAGAACCAGAGAAACTAAACCAAAGGAAGGAGAGAGAGAGAAAGTTGTAATTTACAGTGGAGTCATTACACTGCCTTTACCTGCCCTGAATGAACCTGGCCTCACTCCCATGTGGGTGGACCTTTGGATAAGAAGAAATGGAAAGGACACCCACACACAAGCAGGGCACCCATGATGTGTCCTTGCAAAGGGGGTTGAGCCTGTATTTCTCAATTTAAGGAGAAAATGACTCCAGACAAAAACGGCAAACAAATGCAATGAGACTGATCCAGTTTTTTAATGAGTCAAGAGTGTCTGGAAAATGAGGGTGAGACAAAGGTCGGGAGCATGAAGGAAAAGCCCCAAGAGCCACGGTAATGCAACAAGGGGAAAATGTGTGTATGCGTTGGCTACTCATTCTTATTTAGCAATGTTAAAAGATTTTCAATTGTAATTTTTGTGTGTGCATGTGTGTGTATGTGTGTGCACACATGTGTTCACATGCATTTGCACAGACACATGGTGCACATGGGCACACCAGTGCAGGTGCCCACTAAGGCCAGAGGCATCAGATCCCCCAGAGCTGGAATTATAGGTGGTTGTTAACTGTTGATGTAGGTAACCTCAGATGTCCTGCAGAAGCCACACATGTTCTTAACTGCAGAGCCCTCTCTCCAGGCCGCTCGCTTAGGAATAAAGTTGGATGTGATGGTGAAAACCTCAAGAGAGATGTGAAGAGGATACCACAGTTAGGCTGACAGACAACCTGGGGCAGCCATGGGGGAGGGAAGGGCGAGGTGGGTGGAGCTGGAACGAAGACAGATTCAAGTCTGACAGAATCCAGTCACATCTATCACAGAGCTGTTGTCAGTTCCAGCTGCACAGAAGATCTAGGAGCCGCAGCAGCATACCCTACACTGCACCATTTCCAAGAAGTGTTAGGAATGTCTAACGGCTCCTTTCAAAGGTGCCTCCAGCCAACCCAGGGCCAGCTGCAAATGAACAGAAAACACTAGACCCCTGCTAACAGTTGCTCTTGCAGCTATTTCTCTCCCCTCCCAAATCTTCTAAGGATATCCCCCACACACGAGTTTAGAGTAGAAAATCACCCACGCTGAGCTTGCCTTGCAAGGGCGCTCATCTAACAAACTTCGAAATAAACAGGATGTAAAATGTAGAGATGAATCACGCTTGGTTTTTGTGGAGGAAAAAAGGACAAATGCAAGCAACAGAGGGAAAGAGGAGACCTAGATGTCTGGAAGATTGTATGTACCCTCCTGATTGTTCACACAGGGAGGAAGGACCATGCCACCAGGGTTAAAAAGATTGCGCTGTACTTCAGGTAGCATACCTGCCGTTCTAGGCTGATGCCCGACTGGATCAGGTCTAAAATAAACTGCTGCACTTGGGCTACTCTGATACTCCAGTGCTCTTATTATGAAGTGAGGGTCTTTGTTTATCATAAAGGATTCCTGAATGTAGAGGGCTAGGCAGAGACGAACCCCACTCCCTGTGTTCTTGCTAGGACATGGTTAGTTCTGAATGAGTTTTTCTCCTAGTGTCTGGGGACCTTTACAAGGTTCAGTGAGAGGTGAGTGCTGTTGGTTGTTTTTGCTCTTTTGGGGGGCCACAACCCAGCTCCCAAATAAATCGCACATGGAGGCTTATTCTTAATTATGAATGCCTGGCCTTAGCTTGGCTTGTTTCTTGCCAGCTTTTCTTAACTTTAAATTAACCCATCTACCTTTTACCTCTGGGCTTTTTCCTTTTCTCACTTCTGTAATCTTACTTTCACTCTTACTCCATGGCTGGCTGGGTGGCTGGGTGGCTGGCCACTTGAGCTTTCTTTTCTTGAGCTTTCTTCTCCCAGATTGCTCCATTAATTCTCTCTGCCTGCCTGCCCTGCCTGTCCTTTCTCCTGCCTCGCTATTAGCTGTTCAGCTCTTTATTAGACCATCAGGTATTCTAGACAGGCACAGCAACACAGCTGCACAGAGTTAAACAAATGCAACGTAAACAAAGTGACCCACCTTCAGATAATATTTCCCAACAGGTGAGCTTGGCTGTATAGAATCAACTCCCAGAGACACACCCCTTGGGTAAAATGATAATGGAGACAATGAGGCAGAAAAGGGGGCTTCCATATGTTGTATATCTAACTTCTATGCTGTC
Source organism: Peromyscus leucopus (assembly GCF_004664715.2). Taxonomy (NCBI): domain Eukaryota; kingdom Metazoa; phylum Chordata; class Mammalia; order Rodentia; family Cricetidae; genus Peromyscus; species Peromyscus leucopus. The sequence goes on from NC_051064.1 coordinate 144,420,530, forward strand.
TTAGTTAATTTCTTGTTGCTAAGGTACAAAAGCAACTTAAGAGAGAAAGATCTTATTTTGGCTTACAGTTCCCAAAAGATATAATTTACCATAGCATGGAAGGCCTGCCAGTGGGCAGGGAAGGCCTGGCAATGGACAGGGAAGGCCTGGCAGTGGGCAGGGAAGACATGGCAGTGGACAGGGAAGGCCTGAGCAGTGGGCAGTGAAGTCCTGGCAGTGGACAGTGAAGGCCTGGTGACAGGAGCTGACAGCTGATTGATTGGTTGCATTTGAACTCAGGAAGCAGAACGTGGCCAGGAGGCAGAGGTGGGCTGTAAAGCCTCAAGAGCCACCAAGGCTCCTCCTGGTAGAGATTCCACAGTCTTCCCAAACAGCACTACAGCTGGGACCAAGTATTCAGACACATGAGTGCGGGGAGGCGGAATGCAGTCGAACTACAACATAATGTCCTTCACTGTCCACTTGGTCCCCAACAGAGCACTGTTGGGAAAGTCACATGTCGTGTGGACTCTGTCTTCATAAATAGATGAATGAGTTATCACCAGAGTGGATTTGTCATGCAATCCAAACTCACTGGCATGCTCGTTCTGTTTCCAAACTTGTTGTCCTCCACCTTGTTACAATGCAGCAAGAAGACCTCTCAAGATATTGGCACCACGCCCATGAACTTCCTAGACCCCGTGACCATGGACCAAATGAACCTTTGCTCTTTTTTAACTACTGAGTCTGGGGTATTCAGCGATACTAACAGAAAACCAAAACAAACAAACAAAACCCAGAAATACTAATGTTCCCATACAAAGAGATCCAGGGCCCCTAGAACTTGGTGCCTGTGAACCTTGTCTTCCCTTGGATACAGCGAGAATGAGACATAAAGTTAGTTCCTGCATTCAGTAGTCTAATGCCCAGGAGATGTGAACAACATCTTTTATGCCAAAAGAGGCAATTAAAGAAGATAAGCTTGATAAAGTTCATAAAGGGGGGTGCATGTATGGGTATACACATATGGTACATACGTGTATGAGTGTTCATGTGTGTGTCGGTGTAGGTGTAAGTGTGCACATCTGTCAGAAGACAAACCCAGGTGTCATTCCTCGGGGGCTTTGTCCTTTTTGGTTGAGACAAGGCTTCTCATTGGCCTGGAACTTTGCCGAGCAGGCTAAACTAGCTGGCCAGTGAGCTTCGGGAGTCTGTCTGTCTCTGCTTCTGTTCATGGCTCAGATTACAAACATCCACACTGTGCCCAGCTTTTTACATGGGTTCTGGGAATCGAACTCAGGTCCTCACTATTACAAGGCAAGCGCTTTACCTCTTGAGTCATTTCCACAGCCCCAGGTTAAGGCTCTTGAGGGGAAGAGCTTAGCCTGGGTTATCTGAGTGGGGTTTAAGTGCAGGCACCTGTATTCCAGGAAGGGAGATGTGGAGGAAGTTTGGGGACATCTACACAGGGGACAAGCACACAGGGAACAGGACAAGATCCATTTAAGACAGAGAGTGGAGCAAGACAGCCGTAGGCGAAGGAACGCCAACAACAGCTGGGCACTGTCACAGACAAGAGTCTCCCCTGGGCCTCCCACAGGACCGCAGCCCTGCTCACACCTTAAATTCAGGCCTGTGGCCTCTGGAGCTGTAAAAGGACAAAATCCTGTTGTTTCCGGTTTTCCAATGGCCTTTTTGTTGCACTAGCCATAGGAAATTAATATGGGAATTCATAATGGCCCAGCTGGGGAAAGGCCATTACGTGAGTCAGCACACAGAAAGTCACAAGCACACAGTAGTGACAGTAGCCGTGAAGCAGCAGAGTGTGTTGATGCCTCGGGACCTTATCTGGAGGTGACAGTGGAGAGGACTTTGAGGAAGTGGCGCTGAGAGGCAGCAGAGCCAGAGGCTAAGAGCTGAAGCACCTGGCTCAGATCTCATCAGGTCAAGCAGACAGGAGCTCTGAGGCCTGCAGCCTACAGATTCACACTGTGCAGGATGCAGCCACAAGCACTGTCTGCAGCCTACAGATTCACACTGTGCAGGATGCAGCCACAAGCACTGTCTACTTGCTCCAGGTGCGGTCTTCCGAGCTGGACTGTGACAGTATTTCTATTTCACTGACAGGAAATGCCCTGTGCAGAAGCGGCACCTGAGTCTGCCCATACCGGACTCCATGCTCTCTCTACTCACTCTCCCGTTAGCAGGATCCATTGGGAGCCTCCTAAGGGTAGACTCCCGGCACCAGACTATGACAGGAGTCCGAGGACAGGAGGGACCAAACAGGAGGTGAGGAAAGCAGCCAGGAAATCCTTGGTTTTTCAGAGTCACCTCTACAGATGATTGCTGTGTTAACTGTCTAGGCGTCTTGATTGACTTTTTTTTTTTTCGGCCAATGAAGGCGTTAAAAGGCAGGAAGAACCTTAGGCACCGAAGGCAACAAACCATTAAAAGTCAGGAAGCGCACACACAGATGGACAGACTCCCCACAAGTGGATGAGGGATTCAGAAACCCAAAGCCAAGGGCCTGGGTCTTTTAAGTGCCTTTTGGTATAAGGTGGGTCTCCCCCTCTTAATTTGGATTGGGCAACTTAGACAAAGAAGAGGGATCTGGGGGCTGGAGAGATGGCTGGGGCTGGAGAGATGGCTCAGCGTTAAAGAGCACTGACTGCTCTTCCAGAGGTCCTGAGTTCAATTCCCAGCAACCACATGGTGGCTCACAACCATCTGTAATGAGATCTGGCGCCCTCTTCTGGCCTGCAGGCAAACATGCTGTATACATAATAAATAAATAAATCTTTATAAAAAAGAAGAGGGATATTGTAGGCCTGCAGTTTTATGTGAGCTAAGACTCTCCTGGGCTGACCTTGGGCACATTGTGGCCCATCAGGAGGAAGGGGGTCCCTACCAATGCCACTTGGTTTTGAGTGAAGAAGAAGAAGCTAGAAGGTGGCCAAGTTGTTTACCCTTGGTCTCTTTCCCTGTCTGTCTGCCTGACAGGGTGTTTATCTACATTCAGCTGTATGCTCTATGGCCCGGGGCAGTCAACAAACACTTTTACAAGTTCGTCTGCTCGAGGCTTTGTGAATGAAGAATGCCACCATCCCTGAGAAACTTGCCCTGTTAGCCACAGACCCAAAGGACAGCAGGTTCTACACACTTTATCAGAATAATGCCACTCCATTCTTAACCTTACTGACAGGAGACACTCAGGCAGTATCTATTGAGTGCTTGTTGAATAGATGTTGGGATTTTATTTACATCAAAATGTTTCATAGTGTGAACTGTACATTCAAATTAAGCTTTGAGCAGGGAATACGTTTTAAGGTTAGTAGTCATGACAAATATAGAAGTTGGCAGTTTGGTCTGCCCTGAATTCTACTGCCCATTCCAGGGTTGGCTATGCCTATTGTTCTAGGCCGTATATCTTTCAACATGGATTCCTCCATCATTAACAATAAATTGGAATGACAGTCCGGTAAAGCCTAGTTAACATCTGTCTGTCACAAAGGAAGTGCAATGCCTGCCAGCCCATTGTTTGGAAGCATCAGGTGAATGGCTCAAGGTCAGAGGTGAGGAGGTTAGGGTTGCTCTCCATCTGGGATGGGCTGGACAGGAGTAGGGAGCTTCCTCCCTTGAGATGGGTTACTCACAGGGGTGTTGATTTCCAGGGGCATCTGGGACAGATGGCAGCAGATTGGGTGGGTGGAAGCAACAAGAGCTTTTTCTCTCCCATTTCCGGAGGATTTGCACCTGCAATCAGGAGTGGGCAGAACAAGGGCTCTAGGGAAATGGTCCAGCCTCCTCTAGCTCCTGGTAGCTCTAGGCAAGAGTTAGCTTGTGGTAGCTCTCATCCTTTCCTGGCATGGGATATCTTTCTCAAGCACTATTCTCTTTATATTTCGGGACAAGGAAGCCTGTTCAGCCTGTAGCTAACAAGCCCCAGGAATCCCCTAGTTTTCGCCCGCCCCTCCCTCTCCCCACATTGCTGGCACTACAGGTGCTCACTACTATGCCTGACTTCGTTTGTTTTGTTTACTTTCATACATGAGTACCGTATTTACATCATTTCTGCCCCCTCTCTCCTCTCCAAATTATTCTGTGCCCCACCCTGTTCCTTTTAAATTCATGACCTTGTCTTCTATAATGACTATTGTTATATTTATACTCAAAACCTAGAGAGTCCATTGAGTGTTATTTGTGTGTACTGTACTATTTAGTGTATGCAAACCTAGAGAGTCCATTTAGTGTTGTTTGTATGTATAATTTAGGGTTGACCACTTAGGATTAGACAACCTATCTATCAGAGGACTTATCCCTGGAAGAAAATCTATCTGTGAGAATATGGATCAATGCTCAGAACACAGTTAAAGGCTGTATTGATTTAGGAAAATGGCATTAGTATTTTCTCCTTTAGCACATATGACCTCTGTAACCACGGGTAATCAGTTAGGTTTACAGTACCAGGCATGAATTTGCTCCCATTGAGCGGGTCTTAAGTTCAATCAGACAGCTGTGTGTTACACCCAGAACGTAAGAACATTACTGCTCCACTGGAGCCATCTTGCTAGGCCAGGCGTTGCTGGGGTTTGTAGGTTCTGTAGCTGGATGGGTCTACTGTTTGCTGTTCTCCCTTGGCAGCTCACACGGCACTTTCTGATTCCCTGAGAGCTGGTCCTCAGAAAGGAGGCTTCCGGGTCAGTTCCAGCTTGATTCCTCCATGTCCTGTGTCTGTAATGTGTGGGGTCTTTAACAATAGGGTCTTTTTAAATTAAAAGAGGCAACCAAGAGCGATCTCATTATCCTGTATTGTTTTGGGAGTCTCTTGAATCACCTTGACCAACAGTTGAAAGGAAGGTTTCCCATGCCTGGCACACATGCACACACAACACCACACAAACACACACACACACACACACACACACACACCAAGCATGTGGATACATACCACACAAATTCACACACACACTCACAACCCCTTCAAAACCAAAAAAAAAATCTCTTCCATTTTTTGATAAATTATACTTTAAAAGCAAATGCCGTCCTTCAATTTCACTAAGTTGCAATTATATTAAATTACCAGCTCCAAATAAATTTTTATGGAATGTAGATGAGACATTTCTAACATTTTGAAAAGAAGTAATAAGCATGTTTTAAATAATTTTAGATAATTTCATATAGAAATGAAGTCAAACAGATATTCATATGAAGGGAAATGGAGAGGGGAAAGAATCATTATGAAGTTATTGGCTGTGGAAATCCAATTAATTCAGATCTTAGGAGCGAGTTTACAAGGAAGATGCTGAATATGTAAATATTAAAAAAAAAACTGGGTGGCAGTTGCTGGAGATATGGCTCAGCAGTTAGGAAGGAGCAGGTTTTACTCTTACAGAGGACCTGAGCTCAGTCCTTGAAACCCATGTTGGGCGGCTCACAGCCACCTGTAACTCCAGCTCCAGGGAATCTGATACTCTTTTCTGGTTTCTGTGGGCACCAGAACACATGTACACAGACATGCACATACTTAAAAATAAAATCTAAAATAGTTGATAAATAAACTCACTTCTATTTCTCTGTGGAGAACAAAATTCTGTTCTCTGGTTAAAAATAAAACTTCTTTAATTATGGGTGTGTTGTGGTGTAGCAGGAATCTTAAAAGTTCTTATTAATAAAATCAAACCCGAGGTGAGTTATTGGGGTCCATGCTGGTAGATCAGAGAGACAGAACAAGCCACAGCTATCTCACCTCGCCGGATCCTCAGCTGGTTTTGTCTCCTCAGACTGGAGGCCTCTGAGTCCTCATCCGGAATGGGTGTCAGCTGAATTACTGCTCAAAAGCCTGAATGCTTAACCAGCCAAAATCTTCTAGTTTCTGGTCCTCACGCCTTATATATCTTTCTGCTTTCTACCACCACTCCCTGGGATTAAAGGCTGGCTTTCTGGGATTAAAGGCGTGTGTCACCATGCTTGGCTATTTCCAATGTGGCCTTGAACTCACAGAGATCCAGAGGGATTTCTATCCCTGGAATGCTAGGATTAAAGGTGTGAGTGCCACCATTTTCTAGCCTTTGTATCTAGTGGCTGTCTGTTCTCTGACCCCAGATAAAATTATTAGCGTACACAATATTTTGGGGAACACAATACCACCACATTGTGGAATATCCCTTTACACTGTATGAAGATGTGTTACTATGATTGGTTCAATAAAGAGCTGAACGGCCATTAGCTATAGTGAGAAATCCACAGAATCTGCTTAATAGGCAAACAAATTTATTCAGAACAGCTAACCACTACAATTAGCTAGGCAGGAAGAGGTTGGGCAGGATTTCTGGGGACAGAGAGAGCTCTGGGAAGAAGAAAGGCAGAGTCGCCAGCTAGACGCAGAGGGAGCAGGATGGGCAAAATGGAGGTGAGGTAATGAGTGTGTGGAAGAATGTACATTAAAAAATATGGGTTAATTTAAGTTATAAGAGCTAATTAGAAACAAGCCTAAACTAAGGCTGAACCTTCATAATTAATAAGTCTCCGTGTTGTTTGTTGTGAGCTGGTGGCCTAAAGAAAAGTCCGTTGACATGGATGTCATCTTTAGATTCCAAAATTTAGAAACAGCCTAGATACCAACCAATGAGGAAAAATAATCATGAATGGTGGTATAGCCATGACCTAGTTCTCTACACCAGCCACCAGACTGCATCTGGGCAATGGGCCGAAGCAAAGATGAGGCTCACAGACAGAATGTGGCTAGAGCAAGCGAGTTCCAAAGAAAAGTTCCATGTCCAGGGAGTGAAACCCTGGGCCTGACATGTTCTGCAGGGGTTCTCTCTACCACTGAGCTGTCTCCCAGCCATTGTATTATACCTTGCTTGTGGATACATAAATGTGGAGTAGGAATAGTAGAAAATATGCCTGGTTCAAGGTGGTATGCACCAACTTAGGGGAATGGTCCCTCTGGGGCAGGAGGCAGCTTTGCTGCCAGAAGGTGCCCAGAAAGGATACAAACGAGTTTTTATTTCTGAAAGATAACTACATAGAATACGTGACAATTTGCTTTGAGATGCAAAGATAAGAGTAAGAAAGCTTTGAAGCCGGGCAGTGGTGGCTCACGCCTTTAATACCAACACTCGGGAGGCAGAGGCAAGCGGATCTCTGTGAGTTCAAGGCCAGCCTGGGCTACCAAGTGAGTTCCAGGAAAGGCGCAAAGCTACACAGAGAAACCCTGTCTCGAAAAACCAAAAAAAAAAAAAAAAAAAGAGTAACAGAGCTTTAAGTAGTTAGTGATCGAAACACAGGTTTCCTGTTTTTCCATTGGCTAAAGGAATTATGCTCGACTGTGGAGCTAATGGGGAGACCATTGATCTTCAACAAACATGGGGCTAGAGATGTGCCTCCATTGGTAGAGTACATTCTTGGAATGAAAACCATCGCTGAGTTTGATCCCCAGCAGACATGGTGGCACACAGCTGAGTCCAGTACTCAAGAGGCTGTGGTCATCTTTGGCTACATATAGAGTTTGATAGCAGGCTGGGATCCTGTCCTTAAAATGCATGCAGGCACACATATATACATGTGCAAATAAGTAAATAAATAAATAGTAAATGACTGAAGTGATGGGTCAGTGGTTAAGAGCACGTTCTGCTCTTATGGAGGACCTGAGCTTGGTTCTCAACACTCCAAGTTGGGCTACTCATGACTGACTGTTAACACTAATTACAGGAGATTTAATACCCTCTTCTGACTTCCACAGACATTTGTACTCATGTGCATATACACACAAATAAAAATAAAATCTTTAAGAGTCCAAGGAAGCAGAATGTGGTGGTACACACTTTTAATTCCAGCACTTGGGAGGCAGAGGTAGATAGATCTCTGTGAGTTGGAGGCCAGCCTGGCTTATCTAGACAGTTCCAGGACAGCTGGGGATACACAGAGAGACCCTACCTCAAAAAACCCAAATTATAAATAAATAAAATAAATCTAAGGACACAAAAATAGCAGTTTCCATCATATTGAAAGTGTGAGAACCTGGCACCTAGATCTAGAACCACACAGCTTTTAGTCCAATATGTTGTGTGAGTGCATGTGATACAGGTACCATGATCTCATATAGGACTCCCCTCCCCCAGTTATTTTATAACCATTGGAGCATTTTTGGAATGTGGTGGTGGTATGTTCAGAGAGATATACTAGGAAGGTATCACTGGTACAGAGCAGTTCAAACTGGAGGGGGGATGGAGACATTGAACTTCACTGTCATGATGAGCGTCTGTTGAAGACCTAACCAGGAAGAGGGATGGTGGACTTGTAAAGGGTGAGAAGACTGTCCACCAGCTAAGGGCTGAAGGTATAGCTGGGAACTGAACAGACACCTGCTCAGCTGGAGAGTGCTCAAGTAGATGAACTCTAGAAGTGAACCTTAAATCTGTTGATGAGGACAAAAGTCAAGACAGGAGCTTGTGGAGCAGGAAAGCAGAGTCAAGGGGAAACTGATCCAGGGTCTCAGTATAAAGCTCAGGTTGTCCTCAAATTCATGTTCCTCCTGCCTCAGTTTTCTGAGTTCGGGAAGTACAGGCATGTACTGCCATGAACAGCCAAAAAAGGCACTAATACAGCAACAGCTGTGAGCTTCATCACTACCACAACCCCAGATGTCCGGGATGGAGGAGTAGACAAAGTCGTTTCCTTAAGCATCCCACACCCTTTGTAGACTGCAGATCTGCTTTCTAGCACTCCCCTGGGAGTATTTATAATGGAAGATGAATGTGCACTGGAAACAGGAGGGCCCACTTTCCCTTCAGGGGTGTAAGACTAGGAGATGTGGGTAGTCTTCCATGAGACAAGAAAAGCATTCTGCACAGTCTCAAATTACAAATGAACCCCAGAGGTTAAATGGCCTGCTCAAGGGGTAGCATCTATTAAAAAAAGGCAATGGATGGAGCAAAATTTCAGTCTTCTCCAGGGAGCCAGACACCCAGGATTCCTGATGTCCCACGAATTCAACAGCCCTGACTGAGTAACACCCGAGGACAAGTCAAGCATTCCAAACTTTAAAAACTGAAATGCTAAAAAAATGTTTTGAGTTGACAGGATGCTCAGTTCAAGATTTTGGAGTGCCATAGATCTTTGAGTTTTAGATTGGGGATGTTCAATTGGGGGACTATGAAAATATTCCATGTTCTAATGTCTGGAGCCAGGCATAATCTCAGAACTGGAGATGCTGAGGTAGGAGGATTGTAAATTCAAGGGCAACCTAGATTATGAGACAAGAATCTATCTCGAGGGACTGGAGAGATGGCTCAGCAGTTAAGAGATCTGGCTGCTCTTCCAGAGGACCTGCGTTCAATCCCCAACACCAATGTGACAGCTCACAGCCATCTGAAACTCCAGTTCTAGGGGATCTCATGCCCTCTTCCGGCTTCCACAGGCAGCAGGCAATAGTAGTGCAGATACACATATACACACATACACAAATAATATAGTAACAACTTTTATAATGTAAGTTTATCTCAAAACACACCACCCAAAAGTCTGAATACTTACAGTCCTAGGCATTTCAGATATAAGGGACATCCAATCTGTATTTCTTTTATTGCTTTACATTTTTATTTTTGTGTGCATATGTGAGTATGAGTGGCTGTTGGAGGAATCGGTTCTTCTTTGTGGGTTTCAGGGATCAAATTCATGTCCTCAGGCTTCTGTAGAATGTAAGAATGTGCCTTACCCACTGAGCTGTCTCACCAGCCCCAGTCTTGACTTATTTTCAAAGAGGCAGAGGGTAGCTACTGCTAACACTCAACCTTTACAAGTGATCACAGGCTTGCAGAAGGCCGACAGTAGAACAGCGGAATCCCAGCACAGTGGTAGGGTGCAGAGGGATGGATGGCAGGGAGGAGCCAGCCCCCTGACTGGGGCAGTCTCTATGTAGGGGGAACGAATGAGAAGTGGGTTGGATGGAGGCTCTGCTGCCCAGGTCTGTGGACCCTTCCCTTCTATCATGTGGGGGCCCGGAGACCCCAGCTTGTAGCCTGTTTTCATCTTGACTCAAAGTCAGAGAGTCCGAGCTTGTTTTCCCCTGCAAGGCTGCATAATAGGATGTTTTGACCAAAGGCGTGGTTACCAGGTGTCTTTATACTTCAAGGCCTAGTTACAGGATGCTTTGCTGTAAGGCGTGGTCACCAGATGTCTAAGGAGGTGTTTACACTTGACTCTACTTTGTATGTTGAATCATGATATCCTTGAAGGAGGGGGGTCTTTTTGCCCCCCTTGCTTTGGGTATATAAAGGCTGTGAGTAATAAACTCAGGGTCTGTGGTATTGACCCAGAAACCTCCCGAAGCTGTCCTGTGTCTGTCTGTATCTATGTCTATATTTCATACCTATCATTTCCCAATTCCACAATTCCCCACTTCAGAACCATTCAACAGGTTGAGTGGAACTCGACACTGTCACTTCCTGTTCTTGGACAGCTGAGCTCTGGATCCAAAGTCAGTTTTCTAGGGAGGCCTTGAGTGTCAAGGGTGAGATAAAATTGCTCCATCACATGGCTTCTCACAGTGCAGAGAAATGAAGGACCAGGCAAGACCCTGCTAACCCTTATGGTGATATTTTATTTGTGCTGAAATGTGATTTTATTTGTATGTTAATAAATAAAAGTGCCTGGGGGTCAGAGCTAATAGCAAGCCATCTAGCAGAAGTCTGGCAGTGGCAGCACACACCCTTAATCCTGATCACATGATAGGCAGAGTCTATGTGTTCAAGGACATAGCCAGCATGGAGACACACCTTTAATCTCAATACCAACCATAGAGACCTGGAGGTCTGTATAGACAGGCAGTGACGAGGAGGTCATGTGGTTGGGTTTACAACCAATGAGAAGGCAGAACAGAAAGTTTAAAAAAAAAAAAAAAAAAAGACAGACACACAGGAAGTAGGTCTCTTTCTCAGGGGAAGGATGGCAGCGGCAACAGGTAGTTAGAAGGCAGTCTTGGTCTCAGCTCTTAGCTACTGCTCTCTGACCCCTGGGGCTTTTAACTCTGCATTTGGCTCTGTGTTTCTTATTTAATAAAAACAGAATTACATCTACAAACCCTGAGGCCAGAGAGAGTAAAAGATCCAAGATACCACCTAGTTTTCACCCCATTTCTCTCCTTGGCCTCAGCCTCGGCCTCTCTACTTTAGCAGAGATATTGGTGAACGATTGCTGTGGTTGTATTTCTTTCCTGGGGATGAACTTCCTGTGACCATGGACACTCTCTCTCCATTAAGTCAACAGGCAGCTGGGTATAAAAGGTATAATCTTGGCCGGGTGTGTGACAGTTTGAGGTCTACAAAGCAAGTTCCAGGACAGGCAGGGCTACATGGAGAAACCCCATCTCAAAAATCCAAACCAAAAATAAGTAAATAAATGTTATCATATTAGCAGAAATGATATCCAGATCGACGAAAGTGTCCAGTCAAAGGTTGGACTCATGTTTGTACACATCGTATTTTATTTGAAAAGATGTCTACACTGTATTGGGGACCAACACAGGTGACCAAGACTGCACAGCCTTGTCCCAGCAGGCACTGACTCTGGTGTATAGCTGGGGTTGGACTGTTATTTTTCACAGTGAGGGTGGTGGGATGGAGGTGGGAAGGGAAAGAGAAAAGAAAGAAGAAATGAGCAATGTTTCTAGTTTCAGTCTGGAGTCTGACTGAGGAGAAGGAAGACAATTCACTCACAGGACTCCTGTAATCTGCTTCTCTTAGCCAGCTGATGGAGTATGCAGCCTTCTGGGCCAGCCAGGTTGGGTCAACACACAGGCACATTGGTTTACTTTTCTCCCCATCCTGTGAACTCTTCCTAGGCTAGAGGATGTAAAGACTATATAACCACAGTTTTAACAAAGCATCTGGCCAGGCCAGTGTTGCATACTATGCAGGAGAAGAACTCTATACATCCACTAGAAAAGAAGGATCGAGCTAGATGGCAGAGGCAGGGCGTCCCTGGGGTCTCATTATTTTGATCTTTTCAATTGAACCCACGGAAAGATGTGGTATGTCATGAAGACTGGAAGTATCTTTTATTTTAAAATCAGACCTTTACATCCAGCCACATAAAAGCAATTAAGATTATATGAGATTATTTTTGCTTTCCCTGTCTTTCCTCTAGGCAGAAGGCAGATGTTAGATACTGGTCAGTTTATTTCCTATACCAAAACACACACAGGAGTCTCTTCTGCTTAACCCACAGCAGGACCAAGTTCTGCTCTTGGTCCTACAGCTGCGAAACCTCTGGCATCTTATGACATCCAATTTCAACAACTGGGTTAAGACCTCCACAGTTCAGAAAGAAGCAGCTCATCCGAAGGTTTGAGTCCAGGGAGGTAAGGACATGGCTCCTTAATCTGGGCTTTCCATCACCCAAGAGATGGGGACAGACCTCTGGGCCATCAAGTCATTGTGGTATAGAGATGGTTTAGAGAATTGTAAACAGCAAAGTATCCTCCTGGGAGTGAAGCCACAATGGATGCTTCTGAAATGGTCCAACCAGACTCCCTTAAGAGGCCATTCATCATGCCTGAATTTTAAGTTTACACTTGCAACTCAATGACTCAAAACACTTAAATACAGACCCCACTAGGATGGAATGTGTACATATCAACAGGTCAGCAACTGCAAAAAAAATGCTTCTTTGACGTAACATTGGAGCCAATGACTCCACAGATTCAATAAACATTTCCAGATTCCTCTGCCTCTTAACAGCAGCAGGGAATGACCAGGATGAAGCCATGGTTACAATTGCTAAAGCCAATTGGTGATGCCATCTTGGTTACAAGTCAGTTTATGTAGTTTCACTCCATTTTCTATACATGCTGTCTTTTGAATCATCTATTATAAAATTTATATTAAAAATGTCTGTTTTCCAAAGGCATATGCTTCAAGGGGTCATGGCTTGTCATCTGTCTTTCCTTTGGTACTTCTGACAGTGGAGGAGTCGCCATGGCAGTGGGTGGGGTGGGCATTCCATGGGTCATCTTCCTCCACCAGCAGAGGACGGGGAACAGGGGAAGTTGGAAGCTATCTTGTTTTCTGATGTGTTGGAAGAACAGCCGGATCTGCTCAGCTCTTTAGGGCCTGTGAAAATACAGAGAATTATTACTTCTTTTACTGTGGTCGGGACTAGTCACTCCCTGTCCCATAGTCCCTGAGCCTATTGTCCTTTTCTGTGGTTTCAGTCCCAGAACCCTGCACCTTTATTTCCCAGCTCTTCCCCTCTACACCTAACCCTTCCGTAGGCAGGGTCAGGACTCCAGACATTTCCAAACAAGACTCATTGACAGCTGTATATCAGCGCAGCTCCCAGCCTTAGATGACTCATCCTCTCCTTTCCCCACCCATCATACTTCTCTGTTTTTTCTCTGGCGCTGAGTTAGAACATTGTGAAGGAAGTTTAGCAAGGAGTAAGGCTCTTCCCTCCTAAAGTCAATGCCAGAAAGATATAATGGCCTGACCTATGTGGTGGTAGGGTGTACAGGACAGGTGTGAAGAAGTGATATAAATACAAAAGACCCGCCCCTCCCCCCCCACGTGCAATTCCTCATCAGAACAGGAGCCTGGCACTGTGACAGCTGTTTTTTCCCCAGTGCACCTGCCTTTGGTGGCTGGAGAGAGCAAGGAGATTAAGAAGCAAGTTACAACTTGGTTTGGATTTTCCTTCAAGTTTGGATAGTTGGAAAATAAGATGAGAGATCAAATCTGCTCAGACCTCAAAGGAAGTCAGTCTTGGGCTCTAAAGCTAATGTTGACATCTGTCCCTGGGAAATGGCAGAGGTTGCACCTGTGGAGGTCATGGCTTCCGAAGAAGACCTCGTGCAGAGGAGGTTTCTACGCATGCAGATGTTTGAGTGGTGAGCAGGACTGCCTACATTCACATATCACATGCGGGTAAGAGGTTACTTACGAGAACCTTCCAGAAATTTTCCTCATAACCACAACGATGATCCCTCCAACGAAGCCGATAGCTAACAGGACGCCGACTATGATTCCAACCAGGGTCACGACTGCCAAGCCCTCTGAATGGAAGGAAAAGAACCATGAGTTCCAGGAAGAAACAGATTTAAGCAATAATATGGGCCTGCTGCTCTCAGCAGAGAGTACTCTGAGTCAAGTGCTGAGCCTTTTTCTCTTCTTGATGCCAGGGAGCCAACCCAGGCCTTGAGTGTGCTAGTCAGGTACTGGGCCACCAAGGCCGGCCCCAGCTCTGCTTGATCCCGTCTTGTGAATCAAGAGGTTTCTGAATCTCTGAATTTCTACACATGACGTGCTGGCTTCACTGTTGATGGGCGTGCTTCTTTACAGCTAGTCAATGACAAAAGCCCCAGAAAACTCAGACTAGAAGGCACTTATCTCAACATAACAAAGGCTCTGCATGACAAACCTACAACCAACATTATTATTTAAGTGGGAAAACCTCAAATTATTTCCATACCAATGAAGAAAAAGGATGCCAGCTTGCCATTAAGTAAATACACTCTGTGTGTGTGTGTGCACGTGTGTGTATGTGTGTATGTGTGTATGTGTGTGTGTGTGTGTGTGTGTGTGTGAGAGAGAGAGAGAGAGAGAGAGAGAGAGAGAGAGAGAGAGAGAGAGAGAGAGAGAGAGAGAGAGAGAATATATGATTTATGTAGTACTGGGTCCCATACTATCCAAGTGCTTTACAACTGAACTATGCCCCTCGCCCTATTGCCTTTCAAATCTATGGAATTTCCTTTTCTCTCTTAATAACTAGAAAATTGAAGTTGCTGAGCCTGGCACAGCAGTCCTACAATCCCCGCTGTAAGGATTATGTCCAACACCCGCTACCTGTGGAGATGAGGCAGGGGATTGCAAACTCAGTGTCAGCCCGGGCCACAGAGCTGCCAGCCCGGGCGAGCTTAGTGACACTCTCTTTCAAAGTAAAAGTTCCAAGTGGGCTGGGACTGTTACTTAGTGGTGGAACAATTAGCTTAGCATGCATAAGGTGCTGGGTTTAATTCCCAGCACTTCAAAAAGCAAGGAAGGAAGGGAGGAAGCGCATCGTCTCTCTTTCGGAAGATGGTCCATTCTGTTCTTGTTGACTGAGATCCAAGAAAGGATGGAATTCTCTCAAAAAAAATTAGGTTCAAAGAAACCGTTTTATCTCCCAAAGGAAGACCAAAATCTCATTTACCTTTCTTATCTGTTGTCTGTGTTTCATCAACTGTGTTACCTGGAAAGGGGAAAATGCAGTGATAGAAAAGTATTAGGATTTAATGACTATAATTTAACAGTTGGCAGATGAATTTACCTTAAGTGGAATGTAACAAAACATATGCAAAGAGGGTAATTTCCTCAACAAACCTGCTAGAAGGTTGGGAAGCCAGCTCTGACAGATTGCTGTCTTTGTAACTATTATCAACAATTTTCAACTGTTACTTCCCACCTACAGGTTCTCTGTACTTTTGTACCCATTGGATTTTATCTTATCTGATTTTAAGAGTCAAGGCCACTGAGCCACAGAGCTGTGAAATAAAAGGTTGGGAACTTTGGGACATTAAGTGAGCAAAAGAATGCAGCTGTGGCTACTTCATCTTTTATCAAGATACTGGAAAACATAGAAAGGGTGAAGAAGGTCATCTAAGCATTTCTAGAGCGGATTTCTAATTTGGGAAGAGATAGCTTGGGCTGTGAAGCATCTCCTGCTATCTATTCCTCCGTTCTTTGGTGGTCAGATCAGTCCTTCATGGGGCAGCAGCCTGCCCTACTAGACTGAATGAAAACTGGTCCTTTGTGACCTCCACCCCTGTTCCTTGAGGGTTTCCACCAGCATTCTAGTCCAGCCTGATAGCCACAATACACACACTCTCCACATGAGTTCCTTGTGGAGAGTTTCCCACGACTCCTATTTTAGAATAAAGGTGCTTTACTTAGTTTCTCCCACTATTCATTTTACACACAGAGTCCTTAATTCTGGAGTTAAGGGTGGCTATTTGCCTTGGCTGCAGATGATATCCATGATCCGTTGAGGAACTGGAGGCAAGGGAAGATCAGATGTTCCCCTAAAACCTTAGCTCACAGCTTTCAAAAATAACCTTAGAGCAGTGTTTCTCAACCTGTGGGTCGCAACTCCTTTGAGGTCGAATATCAGATATTTACATTACAATTTATAACAGTAGCAAAATTACAGTTATGAAGTAGAAATGAAGTAATTTAATGGGTAGGGGTCACCACAACATGCAGAACTGTATTAAAGGGTTGCAGCATTAGGAAGGTTGAGAACCACTGCTCTAGAGTCAATAGTTTTCAAAAGAAAAACTGGCTGTGATGTGATATGTATTGGGAGAGCAAGGTTTTCATTCATAGTTCTTGGCTCATGACACCCTCCCTGAAGCAAGCCATATACACTAGAATTCTTCTCCAAGGCAGACTATAGAAGCTTTACTCTCAGGCTAAGGATATAGTGCAGGGATAGAGTGCTAACTTAACATCCTTACATGCCAAGTGCATCTCAGACTTGATCCCCAGCCCTGCACATGTGAGAAAAAAAGTCCTAAGGAAATGTAGTGGATGTGAAACATCCCCAATAGGCTGATGAGTCTGACGCCCCGTTCCTCACCCCCCGCCCCGTCATTGGTGGTATTGTTAGGGAAGCTGTGAAATCTTTAGGGGCCAATGCTTTGCTGGAGGAATTTGGTCACCAAGGGCAGGCTTGAGATTTAGAGCCCAGCTTCAGTTCCGGTCTACACTTTGTCTCCTGTCTGCAGACACAATGTGACTAGCATCCTACCCCTCCTGCCTCCATGCCTTGCCTGCCATGATGGGCCATATTCCTTTGACCTGTAGACCAGACTAAACCCTTCCTCCCTGAAGCTGCTTCTTGTCAGACAGGTCGAGCCAGCAAAGAGGAGAGTAATTCATCCAAACTCTAATCTTCCCCACAGTTTTCCTATCTTGGAACAGACCACAAAGAAATTCTCTCTCCTTTTGTAAATTTGGTTTGGTTTGGTTTTTTGAGACAAGGTTTCTCTGTGTGACAGTCCTGGCTGTCCTGGAACTCACTTTTGTAGACCAGGCTGGCCTCAAACTCACAGAGATCTGTAGGATATAGCTATGATAAGATAAAAGGGTAAATTATTGAATCTACTTTTAAAAAGCAACAACTCGTTTGAGATATTTTACATTGCTATGGATTTTAATTTATTGATACAAATTTAAGGTTAATTTTGTTATACTGTATGTATATTTCTACTCTTGTTTAAGGTACTGTGTTTATGCAATGCATTTAAAATTATAAAATATAATTAAGAAATACAGATTAATAGTCATCTATGATAACCAAACTTATAGTCATGTTAGTTAAGTTTTTTAGGTATACAAAGGTATATTTCAATTAGGTAGGTAATCTTCAAACACTTCAAAGACCTACAGAATGTGGTATTTAAAACATTTTAAGAACTTAGACATTTCTGAACAGTGAGACACGTTTGCTTCTGGCAGCACCAATTACTTCAAAGAGGATGATGGGCATTGAAAAAATGCATTATAGAGTTTGCTTTCTTTGTGGCAAATGTTAGCCACTGGGCAAAAAAGTGCCCTTGCCTCAACTGCTTGACAGGATGCTGTATAAACTGGACATGCAGTACCCATAGGAAGGTGACCACTGAACTTTGCAAGGTGAGATGGTCTTTCAAGTTCCTGCTTCAAAGAAGAAACTGCCAGACACTCTACAAGACATGAACTTAGCCAGAATGAGCAGAACAGCCCTTAAAATTTCCTGCTTCATTGAAAGCTATGCTCTAGGTGTATGGGCTGAAGATAGATACCCCAATGTTATAAAGGAAATTTGGATGACTGTCCAGGCAGAAAGATTTCTCTGTCATTTCTAGAATTATGGAGGTTGCTTGCCATTCACTTCCTGTTTACTCAGGTAATATTGTATCCTTCTGGGGTCTTTTTTTTTTTGGTTTTTCGAGACAGGGTTTCTCTGTGTAGCTTTGCGCCTTTCCTGGAGCTCACTTGGTGGCCCAGGCTGGCCTCGAACTCACAGAGATCCACCTGGCTCTGCTTCCCGAGTGCTGGGATTAAAGGCGTGCGCCACCAACGCCCGGCTCCTTCTGGGGTCTTTGATGGAGTTGAAGACTAGATAGTTATAATTATAATTTCCCTTAGTTGTGATAAAAAGAGAAATTAGATATAAAACTTTAGACTCATAAAACTAGGATAGATAAAATATTTTCTTTAATTTTGCCAAATACAAATGGACTACATATTGTAATTGTAATTCTTGCTTGATAACTGTTTTGTTATATATAAATTTACTATGTTAAAGTTAAAACCTTCCTTTTGGTTAGACAAAAAAGGGTAAGTGCTGTGGGATGTCTTTCTGTATGTTATGAATATGTGTGGTTCCCATTGGATAATAAATACTGTTTTGGCCTATGGCAAAAAAGCTTACAGCCAGGTGGAAAATCCAAGCAGAGATAAGAGAAAAGAGGGGCAAAGTGGAGAGAGATGTGAGCCAAAGGAACAACAAGATACCAGCAGACTGGTAATGCCATGGCCACGTGGCAACATATATATTAATAGGAATGGGTTAATTTAAGATGAAAGAGTTAGTTAGCAAGAAGCTGAAGCCATAGGCCATACAGTTTGTAATTAATATTAACCTCTGAGTGATTATTTTATAAATGGCTGTGGGACTGTGGGGCTGGACAGGACTGAGAAACTTCAGGCCACAGAGACCCACCTGCCTCTGCCTCCAGAGTGCTGAGATTAAGGGCATGTGCCACCACCAGCTGCGTCACCACCCTCTTATCTGTGCCACAGTAAGTTTAAAGACCTTCATTACTACAGAGGGGTCCTGCCCCAAGCACTGGACTCTGGGGAAATGAATGCTGTACAGAGGAGCCAAGAAGAGTCATAACAGGCAGGCCTACCAGGTCCCTGCCCAGTCTGATAGCATAGATTAGACTGCTTGTTCAATCACAGCTCAACATGGCTGTCCATACTTTAATCATACCCCTGCAATGCAATCTCCACAAAAAACAAAAAGGGAGCATCTAGATAGCTGAACACATGGACGATCCCAGAGGGAGTATACCCAGAAGAGGGTGTAGAAGTTAGGCATCTCTCTACCAGTATCCCAGACTAGCTTCTAACTCACTATGCAGCTGAGGCTGACTTTGAACTCCTAATTTTTCTGCCTCCTCCTCTCAGTGCTGGGATTACAAGTATATACCACCATGCCCAACTATTTTTTTTTTTTAATTTTAAAGAATTGCTTATTTATAGAATGTGTTTGTGTGTGTGTGCGTGTGTGTGTGTGTGTGTGTGTGTGTGTGTGTGCACCCATGTGAGTTTTATGTACCTTGTGTCTGCAGTGGCCAGAAGAGGGTGTGGGATCTCCAGGAACTGGAGTTACTGATGGTTACAACTATGTGGTTGCTAGGAGCTGAACCCAGTCCTCTGCAAAAACAGCAAATGTTCTCAAACACTGAGCCATCTCTCCAGCACCCAAGCGCTGGCCTGATAGCAGGAAGGCTCAGCAAGTGGGAAAGGCTGCATTTTTTCTTAATTGGCTGCTGAATCACATTGAAAACGAGAAATCCAAGTTTGCAATGTGTTCTAACACTCCTTATTCTTCCCTTGCTGAGGCTGACTTGGTTCTGCCTGGTAGTTAATGTTAGCATTTCCTTAACAGCTTGCAGCAAGGTTTTCATTCACTTCAAGGCACTTTACAGGATGTAGCTCAGTGGTAGAGTCCTTGCCTAGCCATGAGGAAGGTGCCATATTAGATCCAGAGTACCTTAAAATATCCAACCACTCATATAAATAAACAACCCCCCCCCCCCCACTTGATAAAAACAATAGGAGCAAAATACATATGGCAAGAAAATTAAGACATTAATATGGTTCTGTGTTTTGTTTTGGTTTCTTTTGAGACAAGATCATACTGCACAGCACTGACTTGCCTGGAACTCACTTTGTGGACCAGGCTGCCCTCAAATTCACAGAGCTCTATCTGCCTCTGCCTCCTGAGTGCCTGAATTAAAGCTGTGGACTATCATGCCTGGCCAACATTAATTCTACATTAAGCATGCAGCTCAGTGGGATTAAGTACACTTATCATGTACAACCATCACCTTCATCCATTTACTGAGTGTGTGTGTGTGTGTGTGTGTGTGTGCGCGTGTGCGCGCGCGCACCAGGGCTTGCACCCAGGACCTCAGCCATGTTAGGCAAGCATTCAGCTACTGAACTACATTCTCAAAACATGGATCCTTCCCATTACGCACAAAATGGAATCATTATACATACTAAACAATAACTCTTCAATTACCCCTCCCTTAGCTCCCGGAAGCCATCATTCTGCTGTCTACATCTATTGATTTCAGCCCTTCTAGGTGCCTTGTGCAAGTGGACTCAGACTACATTGTCCTCTGTGCCTGGCTGAACTTGCCTCACCAATGTTGTAGCATGTGTAAGCATTTTTTAAAAAATATTTAATTATTTTTATACACAAGTACACTGTTTGCATGTATGCCTGCATTACAGAAGAGGGCATCAGATCCCATTATAGACAATTGTGAGCCACCATTTGGTCGCTGGAATGAACTCATGACCTCAGGAGGAACAGCTAGTGCTCTTAACCACTGAGCCATCTCTCCAGCACATGTGTAAGAATTTATTTCTCTTTTAAAGCTAAGTAATATTCCACTATGTATACATATTATATTTTTTATCCATCCATTTGTTCATGAATACTGAGTTGCTTCCATGTGTTAAATATTGTGGTATGTACACAGGCATTCAAATGTGAAAGATTTTGTTTTGTTCTTGAGTCAGCATCTCATGTAGCTACTTGCTATTGTTTTGATTTGTCAAATGAAGTCTTACTATGTAGCCCAGGCTAGCCTCTAATTTGCAACCCTTGTGCCTTAGAATGTGAATGTTATGGACATGTACTACCACACCTGGATCTAAAATCATTTTTTAAATCCTTAGAAGTATTGTAGAGTTCTTAAAGTCATGCTGGCAACTGGATCTGGAAGTAGGCATTAAAGAATAACACACAACATTCATTTAGGCACAGTGGTGTATGTAATCATATCACTTGGAAAGTAGAGGCAAGAGAATCAGAAGTTCAAGGCCAGCCTCAGCTACAAAGTCACCAACCTAGATTGCAGGTTGCAGGCACCAACCTAGATAATGCACACAATCCAAAGTCTTGTGGGTCTGACTTACAATAGCCATAAGGTAAAACAGAAAACTTCAGTGTAGAATTGCTACTCGAGTGTCAATACAAGATTCTTTAAAAATTGATATTATTTATTTATCCATTCATTTATTTAGCTGTGTGTATGTGGGCACTGTGCTGTAGTGCCTGCAGAAGACAATTTTCGGGCTTTGATTCCCTCCTTCATGTATGCTCCAGGGATTGAAGTCAGGTGGTCAAGCTTGGCAGCAAGCACCTTCCTGCTGACCTGCTGAGCCATAGGACCTGTCTTACACGAGATGTTTTTTCCTTTTTAAATACTTATTTTACTTTCGTTATGTGTTTGTATTTGTGTGTGGCACCTTAAGAAGACAGAGATGTTGGGTTCCTCAGATCTGGAGCCACATAAGGTCGTGAGATGCTGAGAACTGAACTCTGAAAGTATGTGCTCTTAGCCACTGAGCCACCTCTCCAGGTGCCAACACAAGGTTCTTAACAGGGGGTCAGCAATGCAACAGCGGGAGCCAGTGACTGGTCCTTGCAGGGGGTTGCCACTAGTTATCATTCAAGGTCCAGAGATAGTCCCAGAAAGCCAATAAACAAAAGTTGATATTGAGTTCTGTACCCAGCACACAAAGCCTGGTATGAATTTGTACTCTCATTCCCTCAAGTCCTCTGCTTCTTCTACTGAGGGGTTTCATGGATCATGTAAAAGTGGACCCACCTCTGTTGGGGTGACTTGTTTCCTTATCCGCAGAGTGGCTCGTCACCATTTTGACAGTGGTTGTACTCTTATGTTCTTCGTGACCACGGTCTGGGATGGCTGGGGTTGAGATATCCTCAATGGGAAGCTTTGTTCTACTCTCTCTCTCTGTTGGTACCTGTTGGAAGTGAATGAGGCAAAAGAGAAAATAAAGCCGGAGGTTTGAAATGTACAGTGTCTGTCTTCAAGCAGGAAAGGTTTTAAGGTAGCATACATTCAACAAACACAATTATAAATTCCAGATGGAAACAAACAAACAGGGTGGAGATGGGAATAAAACCAAGTTCAGGCCAGAAATAAACTTTAAATGTTCGCCATGCAGACTTCCTGTTCCTTAGTGCTTTCAAAAACACTGGCTCACTCACACATAATTTTTTCTGTCCCTGGAACTTGAGTAACACTTTCCTCTCTTAACATTGATTTGGCAGAACTGTGTGGAGGAGGAGAGCTCACTATTCCTGATAGCTTGCTTTGTACCAGGCCCTTTAAATACATTCACAATATTCTCAATACACCACAGGCAACTTTCTAAAGTAAATCCAATGAACAAAGCTGAAGAGATTTCATAATGTGAGCTGACTTTCTGCAGGAAAGATTCCTCACAGCCATTCCGTGACAGTGGAAGGCTAGGAAGTGGTTCTGGTTTTATGTGTAAATGTATGTAGGGGTAGGGGGGGTGGACTGTTGTGGAATATCCCTTTACACTGTGTAAAGATGTGTCACTGTGATTGGTTTAATAAAGAGCTGAATGGCCAATAGCTAGGCAGAAGAGGTTAGGCAGGACTTCCAGGCAGAAAGAAAAGAAAGGAGAAGAATCTAGGCATGAGAAAGATGCCAGAGATGGAGAGGAAGCAGGAGGTGCAAGATGGAAGAGAGGTAAAAAGCCAGGAGACAAAACATAGATTAATATAAATGGGCTAATTTAAGTTATAAGAGCTAGTGGGACAAGCCTAAGCTATAGGCCACACTTCCATAATTAATAATAACTAGCTGTATCATTTTTAGTTAGCTGGCATCCCAAAGAAAAATCTATCAACACTATGGTGCCTAATGTGGGGTTTAAATGGCTAAACATAGGGCCTGAGAAAGCTAAGACAAGTTCTTTATAAGGAGCCAAATATAGCTTCCTAGTCCTGCATTCTCTCAGGAGGGTTAGTGCTTAGGGAAATATAGAGGGACAGCTACCCGCTGTTGTCTGTGGGCTGGAACTAGCCACCAGCGCCATGGCCCACGCTGTGGCTGACACAGCAGTTTAAGATTTGTCTCACGTGGTCAGAGAATGCTACAGGTACCTAGTAAATCCAGATCCAGACACAGAAAATCTCTAACAAGGTACAATACATTTAAAAATGTGCTTGGATGCTAAAGAAAGAAAAGAAAATGGGTACAGACTGTCATTTTTAAAAGTTTAAAAATGATGAAGTAAAGTCTTTAAAGATAGAATAAAAGTAATATAAAAAATTAAGCCATATAAGGATGAAAAATATTATAACACAAGGAGTTTGGACCCTATATGGTGCTTTATTAATTTTGAATTTTTAAATGCTAATGAACAGAAAACAGCAGCAGCTGAGATATTGGATGATGAAAGAGACTGCTAAATTAAACCAGCCTATATACTTTAGAGATGTCTTGACTTCAGAATGGAAGTTGGGGAATGTGTTGTGTTGGGGGAGAGGTTGTGCTTTAGTTTCCACAGGAAACAAAAAGCTGTGGATTCCTTCAAAATTAATAAAGATTGGATTTGACTGGGGGAGACCACCTGAGGATCTTGGCTACAGGCATGAGGGAAGAAGCCAGGCAAGACTACAGGGCAGGTGACATGTATGCTGATCCCAATGCATGGGAGCAGCTCTGAGGCTGGAGGAGACACGGTAAATCTTTTTGGCTACAGAATCCTTATGACTTATTATTATATGCCATCCTTTCATACAGCATGGATAGAGGTTTGGTTATACAGTTCAAACAAACATAAAGTTGACAGATACCTTTTACCTGCTCAAACATAAAACAATAAAAAAAATCTTTAACTGACTTGTGCACAATGCACATCCCATACTTGTGTTAATGCAAATATATATGTTGCCTTTCAAAGTTTGTGTTTTCAGAAAAAAAAGGACCAGATACCAGTAACGACAAGTAGGCCAGGTATCTAGCCTCTCAAAATGCCTCTCTTACAATTTCCTCAAAATTCTGCATCCAGAACAACTTCAAAGCTGCTAGCTGAGATGGTCCAGCTTCACAGACTATCCAGCCAAGATTTCAGATAAGCTCCATACTTTCTCATCAAACAGAGAATGGACAACAAATGATACAGTTAGCTCTCCCAGGACTTGATCATTATCCTGAATTTCCTCAGGGTTCTCTTGTTGCACGAATTCTAAAATTGGGTGCCACGTTGGGCACCAGATGTAGTACTAAATCTAATAGTTCTTTTAATAAAAACCTAGAGCCAGATATTGAGGTAAATGCTGAAAGATCAGAGCAACAAAGGAACAAGGCACTGCCATGTCGTACCTCTAGGACTCCTCAGCCTGAAAAGGCTTTAGATCCTGTCTCCTCTCACCTTATAAACCTTTCTCCACCCATCCATATCACATCCTTCTTAGGGCTGGGATTAAAGGTGTATGTGCTTCCCAAGCAAAAGCATAAGATCTCAAGTGCTGGGATTAAAGGCGTTTGATTCCCAAGTACTGGGATTAAAGGTGTATGCTACCATTGCCTGCTCTGTTTTCCCTCCTAGACTGAGTCAATCTCATATAGTCCAGGTGACTTTGAACTCACAGAGATCCAAATGGATCTCTGCCTCCCAAGTGCTAGGATTAAAGGTGTGTGCCACCACTGTGCTGACCTCTATGTTTAATCTACTGGCTTGTTCTGTTCTCTGATCTTCAGGCCAATTTTATCAGGGTACACAATATATCACCACATTTCTGCTTTTTGTCTAAAATAATAAAAGGTTATAAGAAAATATAGCATAAGAAAAACTATATACAATAAGTATATATAATATATACAGTCAAGAATTGCATTAACAATGCCCAGTCCATAAACATTTTTGAAAAATTCAGAGAAAATGCTCCATTATCTATCCTATTTTGTTGAGTCCAAAATGTTGTACCTAATTCACTTTCTATCTTAACTTGTATTACCAACTCCAAACTATCTTTTGATGTCTTTCAAACTTACACACTTTATACCTCTTTAGTGAGTTTCTTTTCTGAATTTGTTAACAAGAAAACTATAATCTTCAACTCCCTCAGAGACCCAAGAAGGAAATAATATTAACTGAGTAATCAGGAAGTGCAAATAAGCCACTTCCAAAAAATCTGAGAATTGACAGAAACAGCTGGCTTCCCTGGACACCCAAGATTCCTCTACAATGTTGGGGCATTCATCTTCAGCCTACAGGACTAGCATATCTGACAGACTTATCTATGAAGTAGGAGTTTTCTAAAGGGCTGTCCTACCTTGTCTTGGCAAATTTCAGCAGTCCTTTCTTTTGTTTCTTGCTTGTCCATTTGGACAGCATACTGTCAGCAGTCAAGGCAAGGGCATTTTCTTGCCCAGTGGCTAACTTTTGCCACAAAGAAAGCAAACTTCATATAGAGTTTCTTTGATGTCCATCATTGCTCTGAAGTAGATTGGTGCTCCCAGGAGCAGACATGTCTCATTGTCATAAGAAAAGAATCTATGTTATTAAAATATCTTAAATGCTATGTGTCTGTAGCTCTCTAAAGTGTTTGACCTTGAAAACATACCTAATATGACAACAAGCTCAATTGTAATAGGTGAATACTAACTTGCATTTCTTTATACCCTAATTAGTTGGTAATAATAACTTTCAAGGTCTAGTAATATGCATTTTATTGTTAAATTAACTATATAGGTACAATACCTTGAACAAGATTAAAAATATATCTGAAGTATTTTCTAACAAAATTAATCTCAAATTTGTATACAATATACAAAAATCCAATCCAATGTAAAATATTTAAAACAAATAGTTTCTGTTTAAAAGTAGATTTGCTAATCTTCCTTTTTGTCTTATCATATCCATATTCTCCCTTTTTTCTTTTTAGAATAGATTAAATAATCTACCCTTTTATCCTATCATTTCTATATCTCTTTTTTAGAGTAGATTTAATAATCTACCTTTTTATCCTATTATTTCTATATAATACATTTCTATATCATCCTCTAAAGATGTCATTGTCCCCAGACAACAAGAAGCAGTCTAGGGAACATGATGCTCACATTCCCAAGAGGTGGGGTAGGTGGTTTTTGATTGTTTGATGGGTTATGGATGTTTGTCATCATTTAGGGTGGTTGGTTACAAATTGTTTCTGGTCATGGTCAGGGAGAAAGCTAAACAAGGGAGATTAAATTCAGGGATCTCTTTCTGAAAAGAAAAAGGGAGACGTAGTATAGAAATGATGGGATAAAGGGTGGATTGTTGAATCTACTTTTGAATAACTACTAGTCTCAAATATTTTACAATGGTATGGATTTTTGTATATTGATACAAACTTAAGATTTATTTTGTTTATATATGTGTGTGTGTGTGTGTGTGTGTTTCTATTCTTATTTAAGGTATTGTATCTATACAGCTCATTTAAAAATGTAATGTAAAGTTCTAGTCCTTGAAAGCTATTAAAGATAATTTTAAAAAAAAGACAGGTTAACAGTTAGTCATCTATGACAATCAAACTTGTAGTCACATTAGGTATGTTTTCGTGGTTAAATCGATATATTGTAGATAAATACATGGTCTCTTCAAACACTTCAGAGATGTACAGAATATGGTATTTAAGATGTTTTGATAACCTAAGGCTTTTCATGACAGTGAGACACACCTGCTCCTGGCTGCACCAATCTGTTTCAAAAAAGGATGATGGACATCAAAGAACCTCCATATGGAGTTTGCTTTCTTTGTGGCAAAAACTAGCCATTTGGGCAAGAAAATGTCCTTGCCTCAACTGCTGACAGTATGCTGTACAAACTGGATAAAGAAGACACAAAAGAGAGCAACTGCAGAACTCTGCCAGGACACGGTAGGACAGTCCTTCAAAAATTTCTGATTCACAATAAAGTCTGTCAGATATTCTAGGCCTCTAGGCCACAGGTGGATGCCCCAACGTTACAGAGGAACCTTGGATGACTGTCCATGCTGCCAGATATATCTGTCCTTTCTTAGTTTTGGAAGTTGTTTGCTCTGCACTTCCTATTTACTCAGATGATACTGTATTCTTCTGGAATCTTTGATGGGGTTGAAAACCAGACAATTATAATTACAGTTTTCCTTAGTCATGATAGAAAGTAAATTAGGTACAAAACTTTGGACTCATCAAAAGAGGATGGATAATAGAGTATTTTCTCTGTATTTGCCAAATACAAATGGACTGGACACCATGAATGTACGTGGTATTTGTTTTTATTGTTTATAGTTTTATTATATTAGAGTTAAAACCTTTCCTTTTTATTTAGACAAAAAGAAGGAAATGTTGTGGAATATTCCTTTACACTATGTAAAGCTGTGTCACTGTGATTGGTGTAATAAAGAGCTGAATGGTCAATAGCCAGGCAGGAAGAAGTTAGGCAGGACTTCCGGACAGAGAGAAAAGAAAAGCTGAATCTAGGCATGAGA
Organism: Peromyscus leucopus; assembly: GCF_004664715.2. NCBI lineage: Eukaryota > Metazoa > Chordata > Mammalia > Rodentia > Cricetidae > Peromyscus > Peromyscus leucopus. The sequence goes on from NC_051064.1 coordinate 144,448,129, forward strand.
GACACTAGAGAAGATGGAGAGGAAACAGGAGGTGCAAGATGAAAGAGAAGTAAAAAGCCATGAGACAAAACAGATTAATATAAATGGGTTAGTTTATATTATAAGAGCTAGTGGGACAATCTTAAGCTATAGTCTGAGCTTTCACAGTACCAGGGCCCACACCACTGACTCTGTGTCATTCTTTGTGAGCTGGCAGCCCCCAAACAAGTCTATCAGCCCAGTGGAAGTGTGTGAATGTGTGTTTGTTGTTTCATGAGACAAGTCTGTCACTGGCCTGGGGCATGCCTATTAGGCTAGGCTAGTTGGCCAGCAAACCTCAGAGATCCACCTTCCTCTGCCTCTCCAGAGCTAGGCTTACAAGTAGGTACCATCACCTCTGGCCTTTACATGGGTTCTAGGGATTGAACTCAGGTGTTGATGCTTGCAAGGCATGCACAGTACTGACTGAGCAGTTTCCCCAGCCCAGTGCTGGCATTTTAACTTTGTCATTGTTCGTCACTGAGGACAGAGTAAAGATCTGGAGGAGGAGACACATAGTGAAGTTGTGTGGTAGCTGGCTTGAGGCTGTCATGCTCTCTCGAGGTGACCCTCTCCCACATCCCCAGAGACCTACCAAAGCTCCTTGAATCCAGTCCTTTGTAGTTCATTTATTTATTTATTCATTTATTTGAAAGAGTCTCATTATGTAGCTCTAGTTGTCCTGGAACTCACCATGTAGACCAGGCTGGCCCATATTTACTGAGATCTGCCTGCTTCTGCCTCCTAGGTATTAAAATTATAGGCATGTGATACTACACTTGGCCTCAGCTCAGGTTTGCAAATACTAAGCTGATTTCTTACTACTTTGAGAAGATGTGGTCTATTGCTCTCAGATTGTCTGTGCCCACCACACCAGCTCTGTTGTCCCTAGATGAGACTTGGATGTACCTTCTGTCATGAGCCACACTATTATTTCTTTGTATGGCAGCTGTTTTCATATATAAGTATACATCATACCCCGGCATGTGACAGCCTGCCTTTGGAGCAAACCCCCCTTTCCCTGGACACTCACCAGAGGTACCTTGCCAGTAGGATCCTTCAGTCCTCCAGTAACACCTGTGGTTGCTATTCCCTCTTCTAGACCTAGGATCTCCATGCCATCTCCTGGACCTGGGGTCACAATATCATCTTCTAGCCCGCCTACAGCCCCTGAAAAAGAAAGGGCAGTCAGGAATGCAGTCTGCAAACGATGTGGGCAAAGCCAATTGGCTGCCTACAGTCACGATTATGTTTCTTATATTGGGTAAAGTGTGGTCCTTTCTGACCTGTCACAGTACCAGGGCCCACACCACTGTCCTTGTGGTGCCTCTGACACACACCATGCCTGGTTGTTTCCACTGAGAAGCAAAGGAAAATGGGATGAAAGTATGGTGAAGCTGCCAGCGAGAGCCGGACAAGAACATGCCTACTCTTCCCTTTTCAAGTAAGGAGCCAGTGCCTTCCCGGCTAATGCATTCAGATGGGCAGAGTATTTCATAGACCAGAAAAACTCCGTAGAAACATCTGAAAAGTTTTCTAGACACACCTGGGTCCATGCTCTGTGCAAACCTACAATTTCCAACAAAATAGATGTATGTTCACATTTTACAATGAAACTCTCAGGGTTAGGTGTGTAGCCCAGCAGGAGAACACATGTTTAGTATCCCCAAGGTGCTGGTCTCAATTCCCAGAACCAAAACATTAATCACTCAAAAAAAATTACATAGGACTAGCAAGATGGCCGAGAAGGTAAAGGTGGTTGCTGCTAAGCCTCATAATCTGAGATCAAACCTGGGGCCCATCTGGTGGAAGGAGAGAACCAACTTTTGCAAGTTGTCCTCTGATGGTCACATGTGTGCCATGGCACGTGCCCCTCCCCCATAAATAAATAAATAAATAAATAAATAAATAAATAAATAAATAAATAAATAAATAAGATGCAATAAAATTTAAAACAACAACGATAAAGCCAATTCTCCATTACTATTTAATTGAGATTGCTGTTCATTTGGATAATTAAGATCACTGACCCACTAACCTCATAGACTGATCTCAACTTCTTTTTTTGAGACAGGGTCTCTCTACATATTGCTGGCTGCCCTGGAACTCACTCTGTAGACTAGGCTGACCTCGAACTCACAGAGATCCACCTGTCTCTGCCTCCTGAGTGCCAGAATTAAATTCATGCACCACCAAATTACATATGGAGTCAACAGTACACTTAAAGATTTTGAAGTACCCACAGGATGCTTCGTACCAAAAGCTAAACGTATTGACCCCACTGCCCTAGCTTGTGTGTGTGTGAGTGTGTAAGCAGGTGTATGCCATGCTGTGTGTGCAGAGGTCAGAGGACAACCTCAGGTGTCAGTTCTCTACTTCCACATTGTTTGAGACACATTGTTTGCCACTGTATACATCAAGTCAGCCGATCTGTGACTTGTGGATTCTCTTGTCTCCGCCTTCCATCTCTTCATAGATGCATGAGAGCTAGAGACGTGCACTACTGCATCTGGCTTTCTGTGGGTTCTGGGGCTTCCAACGCAGGTGGTCATGCTGGCACGACATGCTAGTTAGTTTCTGCCAGCCTGGCACAAACTAGAGTCATGCAGGCAAAGGGAATCTCAAGCTAGGAACTGCCTCTGTCAGACTGGCTGTGTGCATGTCTGTAGGGCATTTTCTGGGTTAAAGGTTGATGTGGGATAGTCTGGTACACTGTGGGTGATGCCACCCCTGGGCAGATAGTCCTGGGTTGTATAAGAAAGCAGACGGAGGCCTACATAGTGAGTTCCTGGCCAGCCAGGGCTACACAGTGAGACCCTGTCTTGTTTTGTTTGTTTGTTTTTCGAAACAGGGTTTCTCTGTGTAGCCCTTGCTGTTCTAGAACTCACAAAGATTCATCTACCTCTGCCTCCCAAGTGCTGGGATTAAAGGTGTGTGCCAAACCGCCAGAAACCCTGTTTAGAAGAAGAGGAGGAGGGAAGAAGGAAGAAGAAAAGAAGGAGGAGGAGGAGGAGAAGGGGAGGAAGAGGGAGATGAAGAAGAGGAGGAGGAGGGGGAGGAGAAGAGAAAGAAGAAAGAAGAAGAAGAAGAAGAAGAAAAGAGGAAGAGTGAGTGAGCCATGGAGAGCAAGCCAGTAAGCAATGGAGCAGTTCTTCTGTCTCTGCTTCAGTTCCAGCCTCTGGGCTTCTGCCTTGAAGCATCCCTTGATGATGGTTATAATCGGTAAGCCAAATAAAGCCTTTCCTCCCCAGATTGTATTTTGGTCAATGTTTGATCACAGCAGCAGAGAGGCAAACTAAGACACATGCTTTACCCACCGACTCATCTCCCCAGTCCTGACCCTGACTTGTCTGCACTCACACTTGGATGAATGACTGGGCATTGGTGGACGGGATGAGGCAGCCACAGGTTGAATTCCTTGGTGGTGGGGTGCCACAGCCTGCATCTATCTTCCCAGACCCCATGGGCTAGAAACTAAACCCCCATATTCATAGGTCAACAGTGTTTGAAGCTGGGACTTTTGGGGGGTAATGAGGATTGGATGAGGTCATCAGGATGGGGTCCCCAAGAAGTGACTGATGGGTTAGTAAGAGGAAGGTAGATCTGAACTGACACTTGCAATCTTACTTTGACGTCTTCTGCAAAGTTAAGACCTTCTGCAAAGCTAAGACCAGCAGATACGGGCACCATGCTCTTGAACTTCCCAGCCTCCAGAGTCATGAGGAGAATAAATGCCTATTCTATACATTACATGGTTGGGGTATTTTGTTACAGCAATGGAAAGTAGATGGACTCAAATGGTGTGAGAGATGACAGTGACCACCTCTAACTGCCTCTATACTAACTACACCAGGGCATCTGCTCTTGATTCACGTGATCCTTTTCACAAGTTATAGCTCTGACTCACTGGCTGTGGGCTTCCTCCCCAGATGGAGCAGCCCTGGAAATGCCATGACTAAATGCAGTTGCGAAAGAAGAGCGTGCATTGGAGGAAAAGGAGGGAGAGATGCTTGGAAAGTGCCTGGAGTAATTAAAGAGCAGATGTTCATCCACGTCTAGGATGTTGCTCTGATGAGCAATCCTTCCTTCGATACTTGATTTCCCCTCTGTTGAGACAGCCCAGCCAGAAGCACGGCTAATAAATATTTGATCATAACTCCACTGCTGCTGCCAACAGGGTGGGAGGCCTCTGGAGGAATGCTGTTCTGTTCCGGAGCCTTCTCCTTGCAGCTGGCCTCATTCCAGTTGCTGATGGACAGCTTCAGATGAGCTACCTAGCATATGAATCCTTCAAAACAAAACAAAACAAACAAACAAAAAAGCCAAACACCCAAAACCAAACAGAAAAAACTGTGTCCTGAGGTAGATTGATTCCCAGGTTTCTGAGAAACCACCATATTGATTTCCAAAGTGGCTGTCAGTTTTGCTCTCCCTCCAGCAACGGAACCTGCACGGGACTGACTTAACCCCTCTCCATATATGTGACACGTGTGTAGCTGGTTCTATCTGTGGGATTCCTGACCGTGGGAGCAGGGCTGTCCTTAACGCTTTAAATGGCTTTTGGGAACCTATTCTCACACTGGCTTGCTTTGCCCCACCTTAATACAGGGGAGGTGCTTAGTCTTAGTGCAACTAGATATGCCATGCTTTGTTGACACCCATGGGAGGCCTGCCCCTTTCTGGACAGAAGCAGAGGGGAGATGGGAAGAAGAAAGGAGAGGAGAGGAGGGAGGGGAAACTGCAGTCAGGATGTAAAATAAATAAATAAGTTTAATTAAAGAAAAACTCATAAATTTAATTTAAAAAAAACCCTCAGGAAAAGCCTTAAAACCTTAAAAACTCAGTGCGTACAAATGGTAGGCCTCCTCTTGTGGTCATTTGCTACTGTGGGCTGAGGTCAAGGATTATGCCTGTGGACTACACAGATGTTTCGTGCCCTTTTTCCAGACAAGTAATCCTTACCTAAAAGCTAAGCATCCCATAGGACATCTTTTTCAATGCATTGGCCACTGGTAAGATGCCCACACTCCCATGAGCAAGCCCCCGCCCATGCTTCTGGAGGCAACCCTGTGAAACTCACAGGGTCTCTCTCTCTCTCTCTCTGTCTGTCTGTCTCTGTCTCTCTGTCTCCCCCCCCACACACACACACACAAAGAAGATATGAAATCAGAAAAGGAGTAGTTTGTTAGTTTGGAAGAGAATGGAGACTAGAAGGACTTGAGAGGGACCAGTAAGAGGTGAATATGGCCAGAATACACTATCACATGCATGAAAATGTCATAATGAAACCCAGGATCATGTACACTTAATACAAGCTAATAGAATACTAATACAATACTAATAGAAAACATTAAAACAACAACAACAAAAAAAAAAAACCTTTATCCCCTGGATTGTATTCAGTTTTTAAAAATCATCAATTGTTAAAAAGTTTCCAGGAATCATTCAGCAAAATCATTTTCCATATGATGTCTCTAACTTAAAACAAGCCTTGCTTTAAAAACAAAAATACTGAATGAAGCTGGCTTCAATCCCTTCATAGAAAGCTCAGTTCACTGAAAGAGTAACTCAATAAAAATTCCTCCTTGTTCTTTCTTCCCCTCAGCCCACAGAGCCAAGTACTGAAGTCTCCCTGAATAGACAAAGCGTGTTTTATGAATGACCGTCAAGATTACGATGCGTGTCTTTTGTCTCTCTGGCCCAGCATTCTTTTTGGCTCCATGGGAAAGTTATCTTTACAAGATTCTCAATTATTTTGGCAGAAGGCTTTCTCTGGTGGAGAGTGTCTCCTAGGCCAGCTGCCGAGTTTCCAGCCAGCAGTTGACATCTCCTTTTCTCTTTTCTTGTGACCTTCAAGCCATGGATTGATGTTTTTGCACTCACATGTCCTCCCTCCTAGGATACACACACCAGCGCATACACATTCAGGATTGCACATCCAGGCTCGCATACAAATGCTTATGTAAGTGGAGAGTGAAAACTCTACAATCACAACCAATGCTCACAGCCTGGCTTCCCAGGAAGTTCTAGAAACATCTGTATCCCTTCCCGGTCACCTGAGTACGCTTTCCTGACATACTCAGCTGCAGCTAGCATGGGAGTGAGAATCAACAGAACTTCTCCACATGAGAGAAATCCATCCCTTGGCATTTTTATTGCCATTCTTTAAAAAGCTAGGTCAGGGAGCTGGAGAGATGGTTTAAGATCCCCGGCTGCTCTTCCAGAGGACTCCAGTTCAATCCTAGCACCCACATGGTAGTTCACAACTGTCTGTAACCTTGGTTGCAGGGGATTTGATGCCCTTTTCTGGCCTCTATGGCCACTGCATGTACTTAATTACAAACAGCCACACATATTAAATAAACAAGTCTCAAAAAATTATTTTTAAAAAGCTAAGCCAAAATCTGAACTCTTTAGGAGGAGATAGCTGAACTAATGTATTTTACATTAAGGTTCTTAAAAAGTTTGGAAGCCAAGAACTTAACTGTGCACCAGAATATTGCACACAGTTTGCAGACTGCTGTAAGCTGCTACATGGGTTCTGGGGAGCCAAACCCAGGTCCTCTGAAAGAGCAGCATGCACTCTTAACCACTGAGCAACATCACCAGACCCTATGAATGATTTTGTCTTTGTGTATAATTCTAATATAACTAAGTCAACTTTCAAATTTATGGGCTGTCAAGATGAGTCAGTTGGTAAAGGTGCTTGCTGCCAAGCCTGACAAGTTGAGTTCCAACCCTGGAACCCACATAGTGGAAGGAGAGAACCCACTCTTTCAAGTTGTCCTCTGGCTTCCATATGCATGCCATGGTATATAATGCATGCCATGGTATATATGCCCCACCCCCAACAAGCAAAAAATAAATATACAAAGATTTGCTGTGGGATGTCTTTCTGTATGTTGTAAATATGTGTTGCTCTGATTGATTAATAAATAAAACTGCATTGGCCTATGGCAAGGCAGCTTAGAGGCAGGCAGGAAATCCAAGCAGATACATGAAGAGAAGAAGAGGACAGGGAGATGCCAACTGCTGCTGAAGAAGCAGCAAGATGCCAGAAGACCGGTAATGCCAAGGCCATGTGACAAATTATAGATTAATAAAAATGGGCTAAGTTATAAGAGCGAGCTAGCAAAAGGCCTGCCATAGGCCATACAATTGGTAATTAATATTAAGCCTCTGAATAATTATTTTATAAGTGGCTATGGGACGGCAGGGCAGGCGGGACCACAGGGCTGGGAGGAACTGGAGAAACCTTCCAGCTACAGATTTTCAATAAATTATTTAAGGGGCTGGAGAGATAGCTCAGCAGTTAACAGTGTTTGCTGCTCATGCAGAGGACCCAGGTTCAGTTCCCATTACCCATATTGGGCAGCTTACAACCACCTGTAACTTCAAATTCCTGGGGATCCCATGTCCTCTCCTGGCCTGAGAGCATCTGCATATACATGACATTCATTCATACACATACACATTAATAAAAATAATAAAAAATAAATCTTAAAAATTATTCAAATAAGGAAATATTTGTGTATAGCACTTCTTTCATATTTTTGTTTGCTTGGAGATGGGATCTCACTATGTAGCTCAGGTTGGCTCTAAACTCCTAAAATCCTCTTGCCTCATCCTTCTAAGTGCTCGATTACAGGTTATCACAATACCTAGCTCTGATATTTGTTTGTTTTTAAAGTTGTAGAATTTGATAGCATGTTAAACTGGATATTGTAGTTGATACAATGTTGCAGTCACAAATCTTTAATAAAAATCTTTTGAATGTGTGTTCAGTCTTTTGATTTCATTTGTATTTCTTTAATTTATGATAACGAGTAGTCCCATCTGGCTGCTGACCAACAATGACATTTTCCTCTTATGATATTCCATCTCTTGAGTTTTCTAGCATACTTTTTGCATTATGAATATATTCTTTGTGGGTCTGGGGAATCAGCTCAGTTGGAAAATACTTATTGTGGAAGCATGGGGAGATTTGAGCACTGATTCCCAGCACCTATATAAAAGCTGAAAATGGAGGTTGGGCAGGTGGCTCAGTGGTTAAAAGCACTTGTTCAGTTCTCAGCACCTACATGACAGCTCACAACTGCCTATAATTCCAGTTCTAGAGGGATCTGATGCCCCCTTCTGGCCTCCATGGTTATTGCACATACATATCACAGACACACAGACACATAAAATAAATACATCTTTTTTAAAAAAACTGAGTATGGTGATACACATTTGTAACCCCAATGCTGGTGGAAGGAAGAGACAGGAGGATCCCTGGAGCTTACAGGCCAGCCAGTGTAGCAGAACTGGAATGCTCCAGGGTCTGTGAGAGACCCTGTCTCAAAAATAGATGGAGAGTACCTGAGGAAGACTCCACACATCAGCCTTATATATGTACAAGTTTTCAGGTATACACACACACACACACACACACAACACACACACACACAGAGAGAGAGAGAGAGAGAGAGAGAGAGAGGATACACTCTTTATATTAGATGCTATAGCCAATTTTTCTACTAGTTGGCATTTGCATCTCTTTTGAAAAAGGCAAGCCCAAGCACAGCCAGTAATCAGACACCTTATTTTCTCTCTCTGACACCATCCTCACAAAGCCTTGCTTGGACTATGTAAATATTCATGTCTATTTCCCTAAGTCTCTGTTTGCATACTTAACAGTTTGATTGTCTGTGTTTACTTGATGTGGTCCATAAAACAGGAATATGTAGGTATGCCTTACATGACAAGATTCAGTGCACAACAACCTCTGTTAGTAAGATTATAATGGAGCTCAAAGGTGGCACCATAGCTGTCAGGTGTCACTGTGCCACACATTCCTCTGTGTTTGCAGGAGGCAGAGTAGAGGGAAGATGTCATATATAAAAGTATGCATGTCTTGGAAAGACAGTCCTTTGCTTTTCTGTTCAAGTAAAGTCAGCAGTCACCATGAAGACAGGAGTCCATGGGGCTAGGAGTGTAGCTCATCTACAGAGTGCTTGCCCAGTATGTCTGGGTTCACACTCTAGTATCACATGTAATAAATCAACAATGCTTGCATGCATGCATGCAACAAAATGAAAAATAACCTTTTTTTCCTGCTGGGTGTGGTGGCTGATGCCTGTAATTTCACAAGTGCTTAGGAGACTGAGGCAGGAAACTTGTGAGTTCAGGATCACCCTGAGCTACAATGTGAAATCCTGTCTCAAAGCAAGCAAGAAAAAAAGCTGTGTAAGGGCTCTTTTCCATGATGCCTCCTGGGCTGACAGCTGTGTCAAGATGAAGCTGAACCTCTCCATCCCAGTTACATGGCTGTCAGAGACTCACTGAAGTGGATGATGAATATAAACTTTGTACTTTCTATGACAAATAAGTGCATGACCACAGAAGTAGCTGCTGACGCTTTGGGTGAAGAGTGGAAGGGTTATGTGGTTGGAATCTGTTGAAATGACTGCTGTGGGATGATCCTTCTGTACACTATGACTATGTATTACTCTCATTTGCTAATAAAATGCTGATTGGCCAGTAGTAAGGCAGGAAGTTAGGTGGGATAATCAAACTGAGGACTGGGATGAAGGACAGAGTTGGGGGAGATGCCAGTGAGCCACCCAAGAAACAAGATGCCAGAGGACTGGTAAAGCCATGGCCACATGGCAATACATGGATAGATAAGTAGAAATGGGTTAATTAAATGTAAGAGCTAGTTAGTAATAAGCCTGAGCAATTGGCCAAGCATTTATAATTAATATAAGCCTCTGTGTGGTAATTTGGGAAGCAGGTGTTGGGTATTTGGAAACAGGCAGATGGGACAGAAAAGTTCTGCCTCCATTTACAAAAAACAAGCCAGGTTTTCCCACAAAGTAAGGTGTCTTGAACCACATCAGAGTGCATCTGCTATTGAATAAGGGGCATTCTTGTTACAGACCAAGGAGAACTGGAGAGAGGAAGTGTGAGTCTGTTAGAGGATGCATGGAAAATGCCAATATGAGTGTTGTCTACTTGGTTATTGTTTAAAACTAACAAACAAAAAAAAAAAAGAGAGAAGAATATTCCTGGACTGACTGATACTACTGTGTCTGGGTGGTTGGTACCCCAAAGCTTTTCAATCTCTCTAAAGAAGATAATGCAGACCAACATGCAGTCTGAAAGCCCTTAACAATGAAGGTAAGAAGCCCAGGTCGAAAGCATCCAAGATCAGCATCTTGTACTCCATGTGTCCTGCAACAGAAATACTGGTGTATTGCTCTGAAGAAAAAAATGAACCAGGAAAGAACTGGGCAGGCCATGGTGGGAGCCAGTGGCTGTCATCACCCTGTGATGTACAGAAACAAACTCACTGGCCAGGAACTGTAGTTGAGAGAGCTCAGCTGCCTCGGCTCTGCTGCTAACATCTCCCAGGAGTAGCCACACAAAGCTAGCTGCCCTAGGGAGCCATACTGTGTTACTTATGAGAGCTTCCTTTGATTTGATGCAGAAACGTGACTCAGAAAGTTAAGTGAAGTTAGGTCAACAGCTCCAATTCTGTTCCCAACCCCACAGGATAAGGGGTTCCCTACTCTTCTTTTTTGGTATCTTTAGTAAAAGAAACTATTTTTATTACGATTATTTATTTATATGTTTGTTGGGGGGCACATATGTGTACCACCACATGCATGTGGAAGTCAGTTCTCTCCTTCCACAGTGTGGATCTTGGAGATCGAACTCAGGTTGTTAGATCTATTAGCAGCAGGCACCTTCACACACACACACACACACACACACACACACACACACACACACACACACACACACACACACACACCCTGCTTGAGACAGGGTTTCTCTGTATAGCCCTGGTTGTCCTGGAACTTACTCTGTAGACCAGGCTAGTCTCAAACTCAGAGATCCACCTGCCCCCAGCCCCAGTGCTGGGATTAATGGGGTATGTCACCACCAGTGGCTGTGTCTTCTTCACCCCTGAAGCCATTTCACTTGTCTCCTCCACTCCTGCTGATCACCCTGTAACTTTAGAATCTGACCACTAGAGGGGCAGTTTCCAAAACATTGTGTCTTGAAATGGTAAAGATGATACTTTAGAAACAAAGAGTCAGGAGCCAGGTCACTCCCAGGATCTTCAAAGATAATCCGTGGTTGCTGGCCAACAGCGCTGGGGTCTCTTTCACGTTCAAGGCTGCACCACACCTCAATGCCCAGACATGCCTTTGAATACTGGTGATTAATGGCTTTGAAATGATTCTTGCAATTATCGAAATAAGTAGACAGCTTAAAAAAAAATCCTGGCAAGTTCAGGTTTTGCATTTTAGGAGACACGGTGGCCTCAACAACAACAAGAAAACTATATGCTCCCAGTTACATTCAGGATAGAAAGATGATTTTGAAAAGATTTTTTAAAAAATCTGAAAAAAATATTTGTAAAATAGACCTGATGGGGTAGGGCACAGCGCGAACTACCCAGGGAAGATTCTGTTTCTAAACAAACAAATAGATAAAATGAAGTCTATTAAATACAAGCTTATTAAAATAATCCTTATTCAGGGCTGGAGAGATGGCTCAGTGGTCAAGAGCACTGGCTGCTCTTCCAAAGGACATAGGTTCAACTCCCAGCACCCAGATGGCAGCTCACACGTGTCTATAACTCCAAGATCTGACACCCTCATACAGACATATATGCAGGCAAAACACCAATGCACATAAAATAAAAAGAAATAAATTATTAAAAAAATCCTTATTCAAACAATTCAAAAGTTCTATTCATCTGGAGCAATTTGAATCTCCAAGTAGTATCTTCAGAAGCCATTTATCAGTGGCCTTGGTGGCACCTGCCTGTGATCCCAACATTCAGGAGGCAAAAGCAGGAGAATCCTGAATTTGAGTCTGGTCTGGGCTACACATGAAGAGCCTGTCATAAACAAAACAAATCAAATCAAAACAACTTCCCCTGAAGAACCCCAAAACAATCAAAATAAAAGTTTATTTTCAACCGGAAATCATTATGTTTAGGGAAATAAATCAGCCTCAGAAAGACACAGCATGTTGCTCTCATAGGCTAAACCTAAACATAAAATTCTATGTGTGTGTTTGTTGTGTGTGTGTTTATATGTGTGTGTGTTTACATGTCTGTGTTTATGTGTGTGTGTTTGTGAGTGTGCATGTTTGTGTGTGTGTTGTGTTGTTTGTGTATGTGTGTGTATGTTTATGTGTGTATGTAGGTCACAAAACTAAAAGAAGAATCATAAGGGGAAGAGGAGATCTTAGGGGAGGTGGAAAATAAAGACAGCAAAGAAACAGATGCAATAGGAAAGCAGAAGAGGAACTAACCGGGACGAAAGGGAACCAGCTGGAGCGGGAAGGGGGGGTGGGGGGTCAGTGAAGAGGAGAACAAAGCAAATTGTCATCTATGTTTGCTGACACCATGGTGACGCCATCTCTTCCTATGCTAACCTGAAATTTTTAATTAGGAAAAACAAGTCCCCTGGGCTAGGGAAATGGCTCAGTGGATAAAGGAACTCGGTAGCCAAAACTATGACTTGAGTTTATCCCTAGGACCCACATTAGTGAAGGCGAGAACTGGCTCCCAAAAGTTGTCCTATGACCTCCACATACACACTGCGGCATGCAGGTGCCCCTCCCCCAGGAAATAAGTAAAGTTAAGTCTAAACTGGGCGGTGGTGGCGTATGCCTTTAATCCCCAGCACCTGGGAGGCAGAGGCAGACATCTCAGATCTCTGAGTTTGAGGCAAGCCTGGTTTACAAAGTGAGTTCAGGATAGCTAGAGCTACACAGCTCTGTGTGTGTGTGTGTGTGTGTGTGTGTGTGTGTGTGTGTGTGTGTGTGGTGGGGGTAATGAATAAATGAATGAATGAATGAATAAATAAATAAGATAAAAAATTAAGTCCAGGGAAATGAATGAATGAATGAATACATAAATAAATAAATATGATAAAAAATAAAATCCTGGCCTGGAGAGATGTCTCAGTCAGTAAGTGTTTGCCGCACAGGACCCATGTGAAAAGCCAGTGTGGCTGTGTGCCTATGATCCCAGCACTGGTCTAGCCAATCAGTGAGCTTCAACGAGAGACCCTATCTCAAAAACTGAGGTGGTAGGGCTGAAGAGAAGGCTCAGTGGTTAAGAGAGCACACTGCTCTTGCAGAGGACCAGGGTGTGATTCTCAGCATCCAGGTTAGGCAACTCACACTGCCCAAAACTCCACCTCCAGGGGCTCTGACTCTGGGACCTTCACTCACAGGCAACATAATTTTTAAAAAGTGGAGAATGGGACTAGAGGGATGGCCCAGTGGTTGGGAGCACTGACTACTCTTCCAGAGGACCTGGGTTCAACTCCGAGCACCCACGTGGCAGCTCAAGGCTGTCTGTGATTCCAGTTCCAGGGGACCCGACACCCATGGCAAAAACACCAATGCACATAAAATGAAAATAAATTAAAAAAAAAAAAAACTTAAAAAGTGGAGATGATCCAGAAAGACAACTGGCACGCATGTTTGGCCTCCACATGTGTGTACAGTACACACGTCCACATGAACACTTACATACATCTCACACACAGAATCCATTTTGAAAAACAAACTCTCTCTTCTGTTTTTTTACCCCCATCATAAAGGCTTTGCATATTTCCCTATCATGTCTCAAAAGCACACCCCAAGTCTCAAAATAAACATACCTCACACTGTAGATGGTATCAACCCTGCTGACCTCTCACTGGGTCCCCAGAAGCTCCTGCCTCTTCCCGGAAGCTACCCGGAAGTGGGTTTCGGCAGCAAAGAGGAGAGCTGGAACGCCCCTCTGCTTCCCATGGTTTTGATGCTCTTCTTGGTGCCCCGTGGGCCAGCCCTGTTCCTGGCCTTCTGTTGAAGTAATTCTTAGGAATATGGACGCAACAGCAGATGTGTAGAGAGCTCCTCTGATATGAAAGCCATTCCCAGAAGCCATGTTCCTCAATACAACACCGAGTAGTTGCTGGGTGTAGCCAGCATCAGTCCTGGTGTGGCCAAGGATTTTTTTTTTAAAGTGTCTCTTCACTCTTTCTACACATCTTGGCAAACTGTTCACCTGATCAAGAGATTGGCACTGAAAAACTTCTTCCTCTCTCCTTTGAGTGTCTGTACCTGTGTCTTGTGTGTGTGTGTGTGTGTGTGTGTGTGTGTGTGTGTGTGTGTGTTGTGTGTGTGTGTGTGTTGTATCAGAGATCAACCTCAGGGTCATTCTTCAGGATACTGTCAACCTTATTTTTTGAGACAGTGTCTCTCATTGGATGGAAACTTGCCAATTCCACTAAGCTGGCTAAGCCAGGAAGCCCTAGAGATCTGCCTGTTTCTTTCTCCTGGACTCCGGGATTATAAACATACATCACCATGCTTGGCTGTTTTTAATTTTCACACAAATTCTGGGGCTTGAACTCAGTTCTCATCTTTGCACACCAAACACTCTACCAAATGAGCTACCTCTCCAGGTCCTCTCTTTGCCTTTTTTGAGACAAGGTCTCACTGTGTAGCACAGGCTGGTAGTCTTGAATTCATGATTCTCCTGCCACAGACGTCTGAGACTGGGATTAGAGGCATGGGTATCAGCATACCTGGGCTAAACAACTTCATTATGCTAGACAACTCTCTATGTTGCTTGGCCCTGTCGCCCCGGGAACCTACAGAAATGCTTTCACTTACTTCCCTCTGGGAGAACATAGTGTCACCCAACACATTGCCCACACTGCCAGCGTCTGGAGCCACAGTAGGGTCTTGGCAGGTGTTTGCTGAGTGACCGATGGCTAAGTTTATGTCCAGTCAAGGAATTGGTTTCTTCTGAACCACTCCTTGGATTTGTTCCCCTCCCAGTGTGCAGCGGCCTTCACTGCAGAGTTGGTGAGCACCTTCCCTACTGTAGGGCAAGAGGGGCGAAGACAGAGGGTTGACTATGCTGCCCTGCCTGTCACTCACTGTCACAGGTTTTTGTCAAGCCTGAAGACCAAGCCTGGTTGATAAGATGGGACACAACTGCACAATGCTGCTGGCTGGTAGGCTGTGTACCTCACCTCTTCCATCCCACTTAGGAGAAGGATGTCAGAACTGAGGTGAACTAAGATGGGCTCCTGGCTCTTCTGAGGAAATCCTACACACTAACGTTAGGCGTCTGTTCCCTTGACCTCACAGTAGATGGAGGTTGTGCATGGTGCTCCAAAGGTTTCCTGTGCTTTGTCCGGGATGGCTGGCCCCTGTGGGTCACCTCCTAAAGATTGGAAGCAGCTTTTGGACATCTCTGTAGCTGGACAAGAGCAATATGGACAGTGCTGGGGTGTGGCTCAGTGGTAGAGTGCATGGCTAGCGTACAGGGGTCCTGGGACCAATCCCCAGAGTCAAAGAAAGGAATAAGGAAAGACAGGGAGGGAGAAAGGAAAAGAAAACCAAGAAAGTCTGGGAATACAAGGTATGTCTGGGCTACAGGGAGGTTGTAATGAAGAGGAGAGGAGGATGAAAAAGTAAAGAAAATAGAAAAGACAACAGGTTAATGACTGTTAAGGACTCCCATTTTCATTTTGAGAGGAAGGAGTCAGTGAGTCACTGGGCAGGTGAAAGGGGCGGGGCCTAGCTCCAGGTCACCCAAGCAGACCCACTCCTCTCCCCTCAGAAAGGGGACAAGAGCCAGGTGGTGGTGGTGCACGCCTTTAATCCCAGCACTGGGTGTGGGGCAGAGCCAGGCGGATCTCTGTGAGTTCGAGGCCAGCCTGGGCTACAGAGTGAGTTTCAGGAAAGGTGCAAAGCTACACAGAGAAACCCTGTCTTGAAAAACCAAGAAAGAAAGAAAGAAAGGAAGGAAGGAAGGAAGGAAGGAAGGAAGGAAGAGAAGGAAGGAAGAAGGAAGGAAGGAAGGAAGGAAGGAAGGGGACAGGACTGTGGAGGAGGTGAGATTCTGACGATGGCGCCTTCTGACTGAAATTATAGAATGAAAAAAACCTAGTGCCCTGTTCTTTCCCACGGTCTCTACAAAACCCTTGCAACAAGCATCCTCCCTGCTTCTCAGGAGGATGGTGAGGTAGAGTCAGAGAACCATCAACTCGGTGAACAAGTGCTTGTGGCAAATTAGATGTCAAGAGCCATCAGAGTGCAAATCCCACCCTCAACGACTATGTCTCTGGGTCATTCTTGCCTCACTCACCCTTGCAAGCTCTAGTGTGTGTGTGTGTGTGTGTGTGTGTGTGCTGTGTGTGTGTGTGTGTCTGTGTGTGTGTGTGTGTCTGTGTGTGTGTGTGTCTATCCTCAGATGTGTAGACACATGTGTGAGCACATGTGGGCAGGTGTACGAGCAGGTGTGTACACACACGTGGAGGCCAGAGGTATAGAGGCCCAAATTACTCAGGGAGGGTCAGAGAATCTGAGCTTGCTTTACCCAGTAGGCTGCATAATGGATGATTTGGTCACTGGTGTGGTTACCAGGTGTTTGGAAGGGTCCTCACTTGGCTGTGCAATGTGCTTTGACCTTGCAAGGGGGGGGGTGGTCTTTGCCCTGCCCTTTGACATTGTTATAAAAAGCCCTTTTGAATAAATGGAAGAGGCCATTGGGTATTGATCCAGGCTCTCCTGAAGCTATCCTGTGTTTCTGTCTTTCTTCTCATCAACTAGGTCTCTCTTTCTATCTAATATTTGTTTATCCCTCTCTCATAAGAACCCTTCAAAAGGTGGGAGCTGGCCTCCCACACAGAAGTCAACCTCAGGTGTACTTCCTAGAAACTACCCATCTTGTTTTCTGAAATGGTGTCTCACAGGACCCGGGGCTTGCTGGGTAGGCCCAGCTGGCTGGCCAGTGAGCTCCAGGGAATCCTCCTGTCTCTGCCTCTCCAGCACTAACCTTACAAGCACTTGCCACCATACCTGGCTTTTTATGTGGGTGCTGGGAACTGAACTTAGGCTCTCATGCCTGCCAGGCAAGCATTTTACCAACTCAGCCGTCTCCCCAACCCTGAGCCTCTGTTCTTTAAAGAAAAAGCTGGGATCCACAGCTGACCATGGACGACTTCCAGGGAGCTTGAGGCTGGGCTGCCAGGGCCCATTGGTGTCCACTCAAAACTTCACAACACCCAATGCCCAGGAGAAAGTCCCTCACTCCACAGGGAGGACAGGAGGCAGTGTCTCCATGGCAGTCCAATACTTGGCCACACTGGGCCATTTACTATTTCCTCCCTACACAGTTTTAGAACCTTCTTTAAAGCAACCCACCATTCTGCTGAGTTTGCTGCCCAGTCACTCTCACAGCCTGGGGACACAGAATGACTAGGTGAGTTATAGTTACACTTTTCTGGGGCTCCAGGAAGTGACTCATTGTGGTGCTCACCCCTAAACTGCTCCAGCAGTGAAATAGACAGCTGAATCCAGCTTTCAACTTGATTACTCAACTCGGGGAGATCATTTTGCTCTTGACTAAGAGCAGACGGTTTTCCTGTAAAAGGGGAAATGAATTCTCAGTTTTGTGGGCAGGAATCATACCTCCTAAGAATTTTTCTGGAGCCCAGCAGGAGCTGCATGCATGCACGAAAGGCTACCTTCTAGAGAAGATTGCTGAGTGGTGACCTCATAGGATGTTTTAAGGGTGCTGCCCAGAGTAGCACATCACAGTGGGGTGGGAGCCCTTACCATCTGCCGGGAACTGAGCAAGACTCTGAGCTCTGATTACTCAGGGCCCTCAGCTGAGTGGCTGCGATTTCGAAAGCGTGGAAGAGGAGCCTCTTCAGATCGGACCTGCGGTGCAGACACCCCAGCTGTGAGTGCAGGCAGGGAAGCCTTTAAGAATGTGCAGAACGAGGCTGCCCTTGGCCTTGATCCTCAGTCTAGTTTGGAAGCTGCTGCATCTTGGGAGGTTTTTATTTTGCATTAAGATAATCTTGTTTTTGTTTACATAGCACTGGGGAACCACACCCGGGGCAACCCTCTGTGACTGGACTTCATCTCCGCCCCTGGTGGATGAAAGTTTTTATAGCTGCTTTGGCTAGCAGAGCGTCTTCTGACCATCCCTGGCCATCTTTCTCCCTTTGTCCTGGCACGTGGGAAGGTCATGTGTCCAGCCTCATCTCCAGGTTCACTGCTCAGACCCTCTCAGAACGCTGGCCCTCCACATGCCCAGGAGATGTATCTTGATGGCTACCTTCCAGCACCTCATAGTCTAACACTGAAGAGCAAACACCTGCTGCTCTCACCAACTTGTCCCTCGCCGCTCACCTACCCTACCTGCCTTTCACAGAGACTGTGATGGCTTCGGTGTCAACCTGACTGGATGTGGAGTTCACGAGGAGACACGTCTGTGGCTGTGTCTCCGAAGGCGTTTACAGAGAGGTGTGACCCAGAAGGGAACATGCAGTCTGAATGAGAGCGGCTGCACCCTGTGGCCTGGGGGTCCAGACTGAGCACGGAGCGCAAAGGAGGAAGCAGGCTGAGGGCCAGCATTCATCTCTCTCCCTTTGCTCCCTGACTGTCAATGTGGCCGGCTACCTCACACTCCTGTCCCCACATCTCCGCGCCCATGATGGACCCCACTCCCTCAACTATGAGCCAAAACAAATTCTTCCTCCCCTAAGTTGCTTTCAGTCAGAGATCTGGTCATAGTGATGAAAACCTAACCACTGCATCCTTTTAAAATAGATGTCTTTTCATTTTGTGTACATGAGTGGTTGCCTACATGTGTGTACATATACTAAACACATGCCTGGTGCCCTCGGAGGTCAGAAGAGGACATCAGATCCCCAAAAACTGGAAGCATAGGTGGTTGTGAGCCTCCGTGTGGTTTCTGAGAAGTGAATCAGGGCCTCTGTAAAAGCAGGAAGTGCACTTAACCGCTGAGCCATCTCTCCAGCCCCACACTTTCCTCATTGCCTTTCCTACCGAAAGGTTTGGATGACATCCCTTCTGTGCTTTTCAGCCTGACAGATGGTGACTGTCGTCTGACCAGATGCTTTTCCACGGGGCCTCCCATGCCGGCCAGGCAAGTGGCCTACCACTGAGCTACACCCCAGCTCCAGTGTTCTTTTAAGGATTCTGTTCTTCTCTAAGAGGCAAGAGCCCCAGACACTTAAAATAATGTGATGAAACCTGGGCTCGTAGGGGCTCACAGAGACTGAACTGACAACCAGGGAGCCTGCATGAGCCTGACCTAGACCCTCTGCATTATATGTTACAGTTGTGTAGCTCGGTCTTCTTGTGGGACTCCTAACAGTGGGAGCAGAGGCTGACTCTGCCTTTTTTCAGCTTTTGGAACCCTTATCATCATATTGGGTTGCCTCATCCAGCCCTCAACTTGATGCGCAGCCATGTGCTATCCGTGGGAGGCCTGCCCTTCTCTGAATAGAAACAGAGGAGTGGGTGGGGGAGGGGCAGAGAGGAGATGGAGAGGGACTGGGAGGAAAGGAAGGAGGAAAAACAGTGGTTGGGTTGTAAAATAAACAAAATATATATTAAAAATAAATAAGTAAAATACAGAGATGAGACGGGACAAAGCAATCCCGATTGAGGACAAAGTGGAAGAACGCATGTACTTCAAAACGTGAAGCAAATCTGCAGAAACCAAGGCTGATTATAACTAACATGGTGTCCCTGTAGACCCAGCAGGAGCATCTCAGCAAGCATGGGACTTCAAGGCCAGGATACGCAGCACCGAGAGAGCCCTATCTCAGAAAAATAATAAAATATAAATGGGCTTGGGGCGGAGCTCAGCAGCAGAGCACTTGCGTAGCCTGTGAAGGCCTCGTGTTTAATTTCCAGCAATGGGGAAACGTTTTTACAAATGCCTGCAGATTTTGCATAAGGGTAAGCATGTAGACCAACAGACTAGAATGGCGAGTCCAGACACAAACACTTATGGGCAGCTGGTTTGGGGTAAAAGCACCAAGATACTTGATGGGGAAGAGTTGTCTTTTCATCCTAGAAGGTGCTGGGACAACAGAATAGTCACGCGGTAAAGAATGGAGCTGTGTCACCACCTCATGGCTCACACGGAAGTTCAGTGCAAGGGCATCCACATCCGACTGCCAGAATTAAACCTACAACAGAAGAGTCAACCTTTGCAGCCTCAGGTTAGGCAGCAGCTTCCAACTCTGATACCAACAGCAAGAGCAGAAAAGGAGAGGAGACAAGCCAGACTTCACGTTCTTAAAGATTTGTGCTTTAATGTACACTATCAAAAAATAAGAACAAATAAGCCAATTCACAGAATGAAGAAATATCTTTATCTATCCAATAACGGTCCAGTATCTTTAAAAAAAATTTTTTTTTTGAGATGGGGTCTCACTATGTTCAAACCCTGGCTGGTTTGAAACTCACTATATAGACCAAACCAGGCTGGCTTTGAACTCACAGAGATCTCCCTCCCTGCCTCTGCCTTTTGAGTGCTGGAATTAAAAGCATACACCACCACACCTGTCCAGTATCTAAAATTGTTAAAGTGTGCTTTATGATTAACAATTAAAACATGCCATTAAAAAAAAAATGGGGCTGGAGAGATGACTCAGAGGTCAAGAGCACTGACTGATCTTCCAGAGGTCCTGAGTTCAATTCCCAGCAACCACATGGTGGCTCACAACCATCTGTAATGACATCTGGTGCCCTCTTCTGGCCTGCAGTCATACATGCTGTATACATAATAAATAAATAAATAAATCTTAAAAAAAAAAAAAAATGAATGCAGCCAAGTGGTGGTGGCACACACCTTTAACCCCAGCACTCAGGAGGCAGAGGCAGGTGGATCTCTGTGAGTTCAAGGTCAGCCAGGTCTCCAGAGCGAGTTCCAGGACAAGAAGAAATAGCTTACACAGAGAAACCCTGCCTTGGAAAACAAAAGCAAACAAAAAATGAATGCATGCATCACTTCTTTCATTGAAGTGAAATTCACAGCGACACTTTTTTTTTTTCTTAGCATTCACCAATTTTAATGTGTGTGTATGTGTGACAGGTGTGACATATGCACCCATGGGTGCACAAATAGGTCAGAGGAGGCTGTCAGATGTCCTGTTCCATCACTTTTGCCTCATTCCCTTCAGTCAGTGTCTCTCACTGCACCTGGAGCAAGACTAGCAAGCCCCAGCGAGCTTCCTGTCTCACCTTCCACAGCACTGGAGTTAGAGGTGCATTGTGCGTGTGAACATGTGGCCACACGGCTTTTCATGCTGTTCTGGGGATTTGAACTTAGGTCCTCATCTTTTCACTGCAAGCACTCTCAGTGCTTGAGCTGTTTCTCCAGCCCCCATTTTACCCACACAAATAAGACCTCGGGGTTGGAGAGATGGCTCAGAGGTTAAGAGCGCTGGCTGTTTTTCCAGAGGTCCTGAGTTCAATTCCCAGCAATCACACGGTGGCTCACAACCATCTGTAATGAGATCTGGTGTCCTCTTCTGGCGTGCAGGCATACATGCAGGCAGAACACTGAATACATAAAAATAAATAAATCTTTAAAAAAAAGAAAAAAGACCTCAATAAATCTGAAATAAAAAAAGCCAGGCAGCGGTGGCACACACCTTAATCCCAGCACTGGGAGGCAGAAACAGGCTAAATCTCCGAGTTCAAGGCCAGCCTGGTTTATAGATCGAGTTCCAGGATAACTAGTGCTACCCAAATCTGAAATAATAAATATTGGGAAGAATCTGCTGGTGTCTCTTTTTGGTGTATGCTTGTACACACACACACACACACACACACACACACACACACACACACACACACAAGGAGGGTAGAAATAATGGGAATACAGATCTCATGCATGAAATTCTTTTTTAAAGAATAAAATTTGGGGGCCGGGCGATGGTGGTGCACGCCTTTAATCCCAGCACTTGGGAGGCAGAGGCAGGTGGATCTCTGTGAGTTCGAGGCCAGCCTGGGCTACCAAGTGAGTTCCAGGAAAGGCGCAAAGCTACGCAGAGAAACCCTGTCTCGAAAAACAAAAAAAAAAAAAAAAAAAAAAAAAAAAAAAAAAAAAAAAGAATAAAATTTGGGAACAGCAACACTTTAAAACCAATAACAAAACCAAGAAAGAAAGGCCTGGAAACCAAATAATAATAATAATAGTTGGTACACTTAAATATATTTAGGGGGTACAGTACAATATTTCAATACTTTTCTATAGTACGTAAAGATCTGACAGAGCAGGACTGCTGACTTCCGTCACCTCAGATACGTATCACTTGTCAGGAACACTCAAAATCCTCTCCACTGGCTGCATCCACACACACAGTTGTTTGTTGTCAACCCTGGCTATCCCACTGAACTATAGGACACTGGAACTCGTGCCTATCAATTACGCTCCTGTACCTATTAACCATCCAGCCTCTCTCCATCATCTCCCCCTCTGTCTTGGTTACTTTTCTATCACTGTGACAGAACACCATAGCCAAGGCAAGTTATAAAACAAAGCAGGTTCATTTAGGGTCTCATGGCCTCCGAGGCTTACAGTCCAACCATCACGGCAGGGAGCATGGCAGCAGACAGGCAGCCATGGTGCCGGAGCAGTAGCTGAGAGATTACATCTTGATCCACAAGCATGAGGCAGACAGAGACAGCCTGACATGGGCTTTTGAAACCTCAAAACCCACCCCTGTGACACACTTCCTCCAACAAGGCCACACCTCCTAATCCTTTCCAAAAAAGTTCCACCAACTGGGAACCAAGCATTTAAATATATGAGCTATGGGGGCTGTTCTCAAACCACCACACCCTCTAATCCCTGATAATATGTGTCCCGAAGGGACGGCATTTTGGTACTTGTTCTTCATTGCTTTCTGTCGCTGGGATCAACAACCACAACAAGAGCAACACTCGAGGTAATCATCCATCACTGAGGGAAGTCAGGGCAGGAACTCAAGACATGAACTAAAGCAGAGAGATGGAGGAACGCCATTTACAGGCTCTCTCTCTCTGCCTCATGTTCAGCTAGGTTTTTTATACAGCCCAAGACCACCTCCCTAGGTTACAGTGCCACCCACAGTGGGCAGGGCCTTCCCTCATCAATTATCATAATGTCCCATGGGTTGGGCAATTCTGGGCAATTCTGTAACTTTCTTGCCAGATGACTCTTAGCTGTGTCAAGTTGAAAATAAAAACTACCCAACATAGTACTCTTGACATCAGATACATAATTAAAATCATGTACGTAACAAACAAAAAATTAATTAAACAACTTGTGAGTATAACAGTAACAGATGGTGCTGCTGCTGTATAAGTCCTTGGAGGGATCACTTTTCGGGGTATCTTCAGGGACACTAACACAAGCACTAGTGGCCATTTAGCTAAGTGGCCGGGGCTGTGTGCCCAGGATGTGTGCTCTAGGTATGCTCCAGTATTTGAGTTCGAGACCATTGTTGACGCTTACTGTCCTTGTGTCTGAACCTGGAGGAGCCTCGTAACTCATCTATAAAATGTAAATAGCTCCTCTTTTGTAGTTGTGCTGGGAGGACTGAGTGAAACAGCGATTGTGAGTGGCTGACACACTCTAGCTCAGCAAATGGGAAAAGTTACGAAGTGGCTATGGCCATTAGACCCTCCCATTTGGAATGTAGTGTGTGGCTTTGCAGCTTCACATCTAATCTCCCTATGGGGTGATAGTCTCAGAAAAGGCTGTTTTCCATGAATTGAAAGTTGTAAGATGCCAGGAACCAAATGTTACTAAGAACGAGACACAGGAGTACGGGGAGATGGCTCAGCCAGTAAAGAACTTGCCTTGCAATCATGGTGTGTCTTAGTGCTTTTCTATTGCTGTGAAGAGACACCATGACCAGGGCAACTCAGAGAAGAAAGCATTCATTTAGGACTTCCAGTTCAGAGGGCCCAAGTAGAAGAGAAGCAGAAAGAGGTGGGGGACTAGGAATGGTGTGGCTTTTGAAACCTCAGAGCTACCCCGACCCTGTGACACACCTCCTCCAACAACACCATGCCTCCTAATCCTTCTCAAACAATGCCACCAACTCTGGGCCAAGCATTCAAATATATGAGCCTCTGGGGGCCATGCTCATTCAAAACCACCACATATGGAAACCGCATTTAGATCCCCAGAACCATGCCAAAAAGAAAAAAAAAAAAAAAAAAATGGTGTGATGGTGTATGATTTTTATCCTAGTTCTGAGGAGGAAGACACAAGCTGGCTCTCTGGGGTTTGCTGGCCACCTAGCCTGGTGTACTAGACAAGGTCCAGACCAGTGAGAGAGCCTGTCTCAGAGAAACCACACAGTGAGACTGGAGGGATAGCTCAGTGGTTGAGAGCTCATACCACACCTCCAAAGGAACCGAGTTTGGTTCCCAGCACCCACTTTAGGCTGCTCATAATTCCCAGTAACTCCATCTCTTGAGGGGTCCGACTCCTCTGGCCTCTGTGGGCACCTGCATTCATATGCACATACTCCTACACAGACACATATACATATCGCTTAAAAAAATAAAAGGAAAAAAAAAAAGGATGGCAAGATAGAGATTTTCCTTTGGCCTCCATATGCACGAACACACACAAATGAGACATGTTTTTCTGCACTTTATGTAGATATTTGCTACCTGTGGCATGCCCTTCTCGAGTGAAAAGGGTTCTGGAGATGTCTGGTCTTCTATAGAACATAAATCATTGGATGGAATGTGTTGCCAGATTCAGGGAATAAAGTTCTCTGATTCTCAGGGACCCACCCTAACTGAGGTCAGAATCCCCAAGGCTGCCAAATAGGACACCCCTGTAGGAGCTCACAGCAGGAAAACACCATGCTCCGATGCCCAAACACACAGCAAGAACTCAATAAGTATTTGTCAAATAAGCAAATTCCTTGGGCAGGGCAGCTTTCACAGCAGCAAACAACAGTGTTCCTCGTCTCTCTCTCTCTCTCTCTCCCTTTCTAGAGATCCCAGGCAAATGAAGTGCTTTCTCCCTCGGGTGGGGCACTCTCCTCTGGCTCACAGCTTTGTTTGTGTGCTGTGTTTTATTCTCCTGATGGAAACACCATGATGGACTCTGGGAAATACCCTGCTCCCGTCAGTACTGTTTACACATTTTGCACACCCCCTTCCCTGGCCTCTGATTGCACTCCACACTATTGGCATTCCCCTGCACCCTGCCAACTTAACAGAAGTTCTCAGAGGCTCCGTGTGGTGCAAGTTGACCTGCCCATACCTCTCCAGGCATTTCTGCAATTTTGGCCCCTCCGAACCGAAGTCACGAGCTCATCTTCATCTGGAAAGGCAACTGTCCTTTCCATATATTTTTGTTTTTGAAACTGCATCTACTTTGTCTTGCCTCAGCAATGTCTGTCTTCTGTTTCCTCGAGTAAGTGATCAGCTGGCCAAGGTCGAAAGCCTACCTCTGAACTTAGCCTGACTCATCTCCAAATACAAACTATTCTCTGAGACAAAGACACTGGACCAGACACAAACACGGACATATCCACCTACCTGAGTGTGTGTGTGTGTGTGTGTGTGTGTGTGTGTGTGTGTGTGTGTAGTCAAGTGATACTCTCAGGTATTATTCCCCAGGCACCTTATTTTTTGAGACAAAGTGTCTCAAGGGCCTGGAGTTTGTGGATTGGGCTAGGCTGGTTGGCCAGAGAGCCTCAGAGATCTGCCTGTCTCCACATTCCTAGCACTGGGATTACAAATCCTTGCAACCACCCAGCTTTTTTCCATGGGTTCTGAGAACCAAACTCAGGTTCTCGTGTTGGCACAGCAAGCATTTTACCCGCCCAGCTGTCTCTCTAACCCTACTCTACTCTTTCCATTGATGTTCATGAGTTTCCCATCACCTGGCTGGCCATGAATGGGCTGGGATGATGGACAGCCAGGCTCTGTGGTTAGACATGTGGGAGGAAACAGTCACCTCCATTTCCTGCCCTGGGTGAACTTGGCAGAATGCCAGCGGTTTCCTAACCTGGCTCTGTCCTCCATTAGATCAGGGTTGAAAGGGCTCATCACTTTCCTTTCCCAGAACATTACAGGGAATAGAACACTCAGTAAAGTGTTCTCCATGCAAATGTGAGAATCTGAGTTCCAACCCCCAGACTCACATAAAAAGCAGGGTGCAGTGGCGTGCATCTGTTATCTCCACACTGGGGAGGCAGAGGCAAGTGGACCCCTAAGGGCCACTGCTCAGTAAGTCTAGCAATTGGTGAACTCCAGGGGCAATGAGACAGTGTCTCAAAAAGTATGATACAGAGTAATTGACGAAGATCTGACCTACACACACACACACACACACACACACACACACACACACACACACACACTCTTCAAGAAATCTATTGAGAAAGTACTCAAAATTGCTGGCAAGGGGCACTTTATCTGTTGTGTACCCTGAGAGAATCCTATCAGCAACCTCATCAGCTTTAAGAGTATCACAACTTCTCCACAATCATGGACCCTCCTCTAACAAGACCACATTGGCTTCTTCTCTGAGAGGTTTCAGGATAGCTGGGTTTCTTTGAGAGATGGGATGATGTGAAGGAATGGGAATCCTCTGCAGAGTTCCAGGAAAGACTGGTATTTGAGCTTGCTCCCTCCTCAGCCTCCCCCGAAATACTTCCACAAGTTGTAACCTGGAATGGCTGCTCTCAGAAGCCAGAAATATGACAAAAATTCAGATAAGACCGTGCGATCCGGAGCACAGGTTCATTCTTGGTTGGCAAGGATGGCAGTGGCACACACTTGGCTTTCTTTCACCCAGCACCTGCCACACCCTCTTGGGAAGCATTTAGCCTCTGCGCGCAGGATGAACTAAGGCAATCAACTTCAAGGCACCAATTTGGTGTGGGTAGTGTATAACGGAGGGAAGGGTTAAATCTAGAGGAGTTTGTATTCATGTTTAAAGGACTGAAAGTGAAGTCTACCAAGTTCAGCCATTTTTTTTTTTTTTTTTTTTTTTTTTTTTTAAGTTTAGTAGTAGTGAAGAGCTTGAATTTGCTTTTGAATCCTGGTTCGGGCAGCTTCTGCGATAGTAGGGTATAATTTACAGGAGTTGTTGAGGATTAAACAAGGTAGGCTGCTGGCATTCCTAGAATGTGGTGGGGGATGGGAATGCAACAAAGTGGTGTCCTGCCGACTAGACAGGGCCATCCTCAGTCATGCCAAGATTTGGGTCTCTCCAAGTGCCAGTGCTGAGTCAGTGGTGAGCTGAGTTGAGTACTGTTGGTCACAGGTCAGCCTTCTGCTGCCGGACACATGGCTTCAAACATGTTTTCCTCTTCTGAACTCAGTTTGGGATCATAATAAGCCCAAGCTTCCCTCACAGAACATCTAACAGAACCAGCTTTATTCAAGGCCTCGACAACAAAAACTCTCAGCAACCCGTGAGGATTCCAGGACCCCCAAAACTGGCAAGAACTTCAGGGAAATCACAGGATGATTTCTTTGCCACATGATTAATCCTGTTTGGACTGGTCCCGGAAGAGCACACATGAGTTAGCGGCAAGCAGCAGCTTTCAGAATCTTACAAAAATTAATTGTCTAAGGGGCAGGCCCTGGGGTACAGGCTTTGGATGAAAGTTCAGAGGAGGGTGGGGCCTGGTGAGGGAGGAAGATGCCAGATGTGAGGACAGCAAGCCTCTTTAGAATCTACTAACACCTTAGAGATGGCAAAGGGGGTGGGATTATAATACGAAATCAGTATGGCACATGGCCCTAATAGAAGAATTAGCACACCACAATCACCTCCAGCTGCCCAATAATAGCTCAGCTCAGTGGAGTAACTCATCCATATTCATTATTCTCAGACAAAAACCCTGCATGCCTCAATCTTGCAGCAGAACGGCCTGCATACAACAGGCCACATGGCCACCCTTTGGTCACCGCTTTCTTTACCAGACCTCTTTCTTCAGCTCTACAGGATAGCACAAAGATGACTTTGAGCACCTTGCAGGCAGGCTTAAGAGAGTTGCAGCCTACTCTTGCCTGGGGGGAAGGATGGTCGCCAGCCTCTGAGTTTCCTCGGATGTGGTTCGGGTGAGTGAAAAGTTGTGTATCATTTACTCACACTGTCTCGACAAAACGGAAGTAGAACAGAAATACAGAACTGTATATATCCTAGTGCAAGGAGAAGTTTCAAAGATAGGGTTGCCAGAAATAGCCCAGCACCCCATAAAGAATAGCTTTGTCTCTTTGAAGCATTCAGCCCCGCCCAGTGCATGCTGTATAATTTCCCTAAGACTAGGTAGGTGTCGTCTGTGGAGAATTACAGAAGCCGAGGCTCACACAGACCACTTCCCTCACCGGGAAGGGCATTCCTCCATCTCTGAAGACCACTGGCTTGTTGAGGAGGCCTTCAATCAGTATTTGAGCAACTGCTACTGTCAGGTGATGTTTGGGCCCCAGGGACCAAGGTTAGAGCTGAGATTCCACCAGGGAAACAGACACAACTAAAAACACAAGGCAAGAAATAAAATAGGGTGGGTACGATCCTGAAGCTTCATTTCAAACTTGCTATGTAGTCCCCGGGATGACCTTGAAAACTCTCATCCTCCTGCCTCCATTTCCCCAATGCTGAGATCACACAGGTGAACATCACTATGCTGGTTTTTGTAGCTTGCTGGGGATGGAACCCAGAGCATCATGCCAACTGAGCACATCTGGGCTCCACTGATCTTTTACTAACGCTAATTCAGCCATTGAGTCCTTGGCCAAGTTCAATGCATGGCCTCAAACACACTTACACCTCACTGCTCACAGCAATCCTCCAGGTTAGGAGGTACAGCTTTAGCATGCTGGACACCCTGGGTTCCATCCATTCCCAGGGCTAGACATAAAGGAAGAAGGAAGGAGGCAGAGACAAGGTTGCTAAGGCAGCAGCAGCCTTCGGTTCCCCTACTCTACTCCAAGCTGTTCCGCCTCCCACCCGGGCTACCTTCTATCCCCCCCAAATGGGACCACTATTGTCCTCTCGCCTGTTCCTCTCATCCAGAGACATTAACCATTCCTCGAATACACTGCTCTTTGGGCCAGTCCAGTCTCCCTTGGCTGTCACCCTCCCACCCCATGTCATTAGTCCCCGGGGTGGGGGGAGGGACATTCTGCACCGCTACCACCTGTGGATCCGGACTACTCCCGCCACACCCACGGGCTGTTCCCGGGGACTTGGCTACTTCTAAGCTGCCCCAGCTCTCTCCCTGGCACTCTCAGATCCCAGGCCCAGGCATCCCCGCCTCCCTCCATCCCCACCAGCAAGTGCTGGTAGCCACTTATGCCGGGCGCTTACCTCCCGGCGCAAAGTGCCAGAACCACGCACTCCCGAAAATCCAAAACAACACTGGCGCGGTCCACATCTTGATCTCTTTGGAGCCTCTCCCGCGCTGCTGGTTTCTGCGGTTGTGAGAAGATGAAAAAAGGCTTCGCAACTATAGGCCCAGCCGGGAAGAAGTCAGCAGGAGTCTGGAAGGCGGTGAGCAAAGTCTCAGCGACAGAGAGCGTCCCGGCTTCCTTAGCTCACCGAAGTAGGCACAGCAAACTTGGCAGCTAGCAACTTCTCCGCGGCGCCGTCAGCTTTTATGTCTCCGGATTCATTCGGGGCGGGAGCGGGTGGGCGTCAGGTGGTCCCAGCCCAGAGATCTAGGACCGCCCCCGGACTCTGTTTGGCCAGCATCACAAGATGACCTCAGGCCAGGTTTAAAGTTACAGGGCCTCAGCCACGGGGCCCAGCCCAAGCCAAAAAAAAAAAAAAAAAAGCTTCTGAGTGCTCCACCACAGGAGAAAGAAAGAGGGGCCACATGCAGTAAACAGTTCTGCTTTATAATTTTTATTTATTTTTCTACTGTATTTATTATTCTGTTTTTGAAGGGGAAAGCACAAAACTTACGTTTTCCTTTTTACTGGGCTAAAGAGAGACTCACACGGTGGTCCCTGTGGCCGTTCCTTGGTTTTAGAATCACACATTGAATTTTTAATTTTTTTGTAAATACTGAAGCTGATGGTTAAAAAAAAAAAAAAAAAAAAAAAAAAAAAAAGCAGTGACTGTCGTTTGGGTGGGTCAGAGGCGGTTCCTGTTAATTAATGAGCCCTCATCCAAGGATGAGTGGCTGGTGGAGTGCCTGTCCCTTCACAACTGGTCACCAGAGTGGTACTTAGCCTTGTGGGTACTTGTCTAGGAGGGGTACTGGTCTGGGTGGGGCGCCTGGGCTGGTAGGTGCTTAGCCCTAGCGGAGTTTTGAAAGGCAGAGCACATGATGTCTCCTGATACTGGGACTTTGTGGCTTCACCTGGAGACGTGAGCAGCTGTGTCATGTGGCCACTCACCTGGAGCTAAGAGTTCCAGCTCATCCATTTTAATCCCAAGCTTTAAGCAGTAATCCCTCTTTCTTGATTTGAACAATCTCTCTTTGGTCTCAGGGAGTGGGTATCAGCAAGAGAACTTGTCTTTATTCCCTTCTAGCCTGTCGGAATTTAAGAGCAGGGTTGGAGAGGTGGTCCTGTGGCTCCCCGCCCAGATGCCACAAATTCCATTCAACAAAAGTATCTGAAGATGGGCTCAGCCACCAAACCTGGTGACCCACAAGAGTGAAAGGGAAGGGCTGGACTGACCCCTCCCACAATGATGCCTCTCTCTCTCTCTCTCTCTCTCTCTCTCTCTCTCTCTCTCTCTCTCACACACACACACACACACACACACACACACAAACACAATGTAAAAAAAGAAAATAAATTAAAAACAGAACTTAAGGATGAATGTTCTCCAAGTACCCCAATGGGGGGTGAAAATGGGCTGTTTTCATCCTTTTTTCTTTGACCTCTGTTCCAAACGGACTTCATCTTAAGAATTACAAGAGGAGATTTTTGTTTGTTTGTTTATTTTCTGAGACAAGTTTTCTCTATATAACAGTTCTGGGGGGGGGGGTTATTTTTTATTTATTTGGTCAAGAGTAGATTTTTAAAACTATTTAGTGTGTGTGTGTATGTGTGTGTGTGTGTGTGTGTGTGTGTCTCCATGCACGTGTGTGCACATGTGTATACATGAGGTGTGTGGGGACCCATGACCTGGTGTGTGTGAGGTCAGAGGACAGCTCTGTGGAGTCAGCTCTCTCCTAACTTTACATGGGTTCTAAAGCTCAGACTCAGGTTGCCAGGCAAAGCCCTTCTATCTCCAGAGCCAAGATTGTTTTAAAAGCTCAGAAAGTGGCAGCACACACCTTTGGTCCCAGTAGGAGGCAGAGACAGGCAGATCTCTGTGAGTTCGAGGCCAGTCTGGTCTACAGAGTGAGTTCCAGGACAGTCAAACTACACAGAAAAACCCCTGTCTCAAAAAAAAAGAAAGAAAGAAAGAAAGAAAGAAAGAAAGAAAGAAAGAAAGAAAGAAAGAAAGAAAGAAAGAAAGAAAAAAGAAAAAGAAAGCTCATACTCTCATCTTCCATCCCACTCACTGATTAATAAACCCTTTTGGAGAAATGCTAGTGTGAACCAGTATCCCTGGAAAACTTGCTCACAGGGACAGTTAGCAAGCTGTGCCCTTTGGCAGCATTCTGGTGTTCCCCACCAGGGTGCGAGGGGGTGCACCAGCAGGTGTGACTGGGCAGGCAGGAGGTCTTCCATATCTAGGAACTGCTCAAGAGACAGTGACTTGTCCTGGGGCTACCAGACAGGAACGGAGTGGATTCGGGGAAGTGAGAAAGAGAAACCCGGGAGAAATGACTGCTGGATTGGTGTTGCAACATCATTTCTTCTGTGTGAGTAATGTGTATTACAGACTGAGTGCCATGCACATGGCCTGGGTGGCCTCTTAGACAAATAACAGAGGCAAATGGGCTCTACCTTGGCAACTGAAACGTTAACATACAGCCTATATGGAGGGGGGTTTAGGAGTAGAGTAAGAATCCACGAAATAAATCCATCCCTGCTCTTCTCTCCCTATGTCATAGGGATGTGTCTAGGTTGTAGAAGGCTGGTCCCCTGCCTTCTTGTAGAGGGTGGAGGAAGGGGACATAAGTGGAAACTGAATTCTGTTGGGAGGCTGGGGACAAGGAGAGGACTGGAGAGAGGACACAGGACTGGAGAAGTCTGTGATGGTTCTGCATGATGTCCTTCTGAATAACCAGGTGTGTGTGTGGCCCCAAGAAGAGTCACTGAAGGACAGGAGTGGGGGAGGGGGTAACATTCCACAACAATGCAAACAGCAAGTTAAAGATGCCTTGGCCCTGGGCAAAAGATACCCAGGAGTGATACAGAGCCAGTAAAGCCTTAAAGGTGAAATCCAGCTTGGCGGGGCAGGGACCACACATGACAAGGCGGGCAGGGGGGGGGGGACCACAGGGACAATATGCAGAGGGGTCCTTTCCACTTGTGACACAGCCCGTGTGAAGACTAAACAAACGAAGGCGGAGGCAGAAAGACTGGCGCCTTGAGATAACACTCACGGCCCCACCATTTGTAAATCTTACCTTGCAATCTCATCTGATCTTCCCAGTCGACCTTCGCTCTAGGATCATAGTATTCAAGGAAAATGGCTTAGCACTGATTCACCTGGAGGGCTGGCTAACACACAGGTCATTGGGGTCATTCCAAAGTTCTCTTTCATTAACGGAAGGAGAGCTGGGGTCCTACATTGAAAACCACTCTTCAGAACATACCACAAAACATGTGGAGTCCTATAGAAAATGAACGGGGAAGGAAGACATGTATCTCTCTGTGGCTGATCAGGGCTGGAGCCTATTGTTAATCTGGGTCTTATATAAGATAATAGAAGAAGCTGAGATGACCCAGACAGTTTGGGACCCTTTGTTCTGGGGGATGCTAGAGGCTGGTGTTGGGTCTCTGGTGCTGGAAGCATTTTTTGAGCCCTCTTCACAGCCTGGAGAGCAGGCTGCCCAAGGAGACACAGTGTTCCAGGCCTGAAACTCCTTCAACCGACTTTCCAAAGGCATGAAGCATCTCGGTTACCCCTGAATAGGTCATTTCTTAGGGCTCAGACAGGGGCAGGAATAAGGTCAGGCTGTGAACTCACAACACCTTGGTTTGTTGGAAAAAGCCTTGGGCCACATGAGCCCCAGAGTCTGTATTCTTCAAGAGTGTCCTTCTCACTCCAGAGAACTCTGCATACAGCCAGGATCAGTATGCTCTGATGGTGGCTCTTTCTACCCTGTTGAGTTCTCAATCTCTTTCCTCTTCTGGTGCTGTTGGTACCCACCAGGAAACTCAGTCACTAAACACTAATGTAGGGCAGAAGTTTTTAAAATGGCTCTAAGGGGACCAGTTTCTTTGACCTAGGGCATGGATCACTACACGGAACTAAGTTAAGCATGGGATCATTCTCTCCTCCTGGCCAACCTTTACCCAAGCCTGATTTATGAGGATCCCCCCAGTCTGCCCACTCCTGGGAAACCGGACGTATTCCCAGTTCCACCTATGAACTGGTACTCTACACTGAGACCCCAGCCAGGAAGCCAACTTCTGCTGTTCCATGAGTGGGGACTGGCTTGATTCTGACCCCCTGGTGTCCTCTAAGTGCCAACGTGCCTATTGCTGCCGTGAGATCTCCCTGATGCCCACTGCTCCTCCTGATGGCAGTCATCATCTCATGCCTCCATTCCAGTGGGGCTGCACAACCTTTTCACCTTCAAACTCCCCAAAGAATTTTTGAAGAGCTAGGTACCCATTTTCCATCACAGAGTTGGATAAGCACAGTTGTCCTCAGTGTGGGGTTCTGGGGATACTATAATCCACAGACGCTCAAGTCCCTGTGGACAATGGGGTTTGCTGTGGAATATTATTTTAACTTTGTAAAGGTGTGTTACATTTGCTTCTGGGGCTTTTGTTAACCATGCAAAGACGTGTTACTTTTGTTTGATTAAATAAAATTAACCTGGGGGTCTGGAGGCTGAGTCAGCAACTAGCTGACAGGAAGTGGTAGGGAGGAACTAAGTGTAGTGAGGATTCTTTAGTGGGGGCTGAACAGAAGGACACCCCTTTTTTTGGGAGACTGAGCAAGAAGAGACGGTGAGCTGTTTGCTATTCTGCCTCTCTGAGCTAGCAGGATGTCGCCTCAACCTTTGAATCCTGAGTTCAATAGGATAGAGATTTGGATAAAGTTTCCTTTAGTGGCCATGATAAAGCCGGTACCTGAAGTAATGGAATTCCCACCTCTTGCGGCCGCCCAAGCCACTGGCAGCAGCTGTGGAGTTGCAGTTGCGGGTTGGGACAGCAGCTGCTTAAGGGGCAGCCGCTGCATTGAATGCAAACAACGGGGCTTGTATTTGCAGGTTATTGTAACATGGTATCCTCCCATGACCTTAAAGCACAGCTAATAATAACTAATGTGATAGCGATACCGCGGGCTAATAAATAGCTGCTGTACTATATTGTTTAGAGGGGAAAGGAAAGAGGAAAATGTATATGTTCAATACCCACTCCTTTTTGAGACAGAGGAGTCTCACTGTATGTAGCTCTGGCTAGCCTGGAACTTCCTATGTAGACCAGTCTAGCCCTGAAATCATGGAGATCTGCCTGCTTCTGTCTCCCTTATGAAGGGATTAAAGTTGTACACCACTATACCCAGGTCTCTAAATATTAATCTGTGGTCAGTTGAACCCATGGATTCAGGGAACTGATTGAACAAGATGTTGAACTTTTTTTTTTTTTTCGGGGGGGGGGCAGGGTTTCTCTGTAGCTTTGGAGCCTGTCCTGGACTAGCTCTGTAGAGCAGGCTGGCCTTGAACTCACAGAGATCCTCCTGCTTCTGCCTCCCGAGTGCTGGGATTACAGGTGTGCGCCACCACCGCCCAGCTGTGTTAAGCATTTCATAAAGAGAAATAAGGTGGGACTGGAGAGATGGCTCATCAGTTAAGAGCATTTGCTGCTCTTCCAGAGGACCCAGGTTCAGTTTCCCAGCGTCCAATGGCAGCTCACAGTTCCAGAGGATCTGATGCCCTCTTCCGATCTCTTCAGACACTGCACACATGTGGTGCACAGGCAAACCTGCAGACAACACACTGATACACATAAAAAGAAATTTAAAAAAACAAAAACAAAAACCCGAATACGGTGAATACTGACTGTAATTGGAAAAATGTTTTACGACATGATTTGGTAAAACTGACCATTGAAAGTTGTATAGAATTTTATCAGTGAATTTTAATACATATATGCTGATAATTTTAAATGCATGATTCTTTTCAGGTTTCTTTTTCCTTTATTTTATTTATTTATATATGTATTAGTTAATTAATTTATTTATTTGGTGCCAGGGATTGCACTCGGGGCCGCATAGTAGGCAAATGCTCTTCCATTGAGCTACATGTTCAGCCTCTCAGCTTTTTCTTCTGTCATATTTTCAAAGTTTTGGCTTGCTTAGGATGTGTAAGATCCTGGGTTCAGTCTTCAGCTCCAGAAAAGAGAGGAGAGGAGAGGGGAAGAGATGTCGCTTGAAGGGAGGTGCTTGCTTAGCATGTACAAAGCCCTGGGTTTCAGTTCCATTGGTGCATAAGCTGGGAGGAAGTGCAGCTCACGCCTGCAATCCTAGTGCTTGTAAAGTGGAGGCAGGAGACAGAAGTTCAAAGTCACTCTGGGCTACAGAGTGGGCTACATAGTGCATTGGAGGGGACCCTGTCTCAAAGAGGGGGGAAAGGGGAGGTGGAGGGGAGAAGGAGGAGGAAAAAGAAAGAAGAGTTTGAGCCTAGTCATGGCGGTGCACGCGCCTTCAGTCAGCACTAGGGAGGCAGAGGCAGGTGGATCTCTGAATTCTGAGGCCAGCCTGGTCTGCAGAGTGAGTTCTAGAACAGCCAGGACTATACAAAGTAACTCTGTCTCTAAAAACAAGAACAAACAAAAAAATCCCCACCCAAAAAAAAAAAAAAAAAAACCCACAGAAAAGAAAGAAGAGTTTGAAAGAGTAATTCCAGAACTCCCATATATCCTTCTTCTGTATTTACCAGTCTGCCTCATTACCTTCATGTGATTCAGCATTATCTGCCTTTTTACACTGATACATCTCTGAGTCACTGGGAGAGTCATAGAGACATTATGCCCTCTAGTCCTCAATTCTTGTGTGCAAATTTCCTAAAACTCAAAGACTGCCTTCATAGGCACAGCAGAATTATCAAACTTAAGAAATTTAACATTAAAACACAGCTCTTGGTTGGGGATGTAGCTTGGTGGTGAGCGCTTGTCTGCTACAGAGAAAATCTTGGGTTTGATCCTCAGCGTGCCTGGCATGGTGGTGGTCACCTGAAGTCCCAGCTACTCAGGAAACTGAGGCAGGAGGATCACTTGAGCCAAAGAATTTGAGATCAGCCTGGTCAAGGTAACAAGACCCCATCTATAAACAAATAAAAACTAAAACATTGCTTTTGTTTGTCCCTGGTCTGTAATTGCTGCCATGTCTTCAGAAGATGGCAGAACGAGCCTTTCTTTGTCGTTTATGAACTTGACACTTGGTAAAGACAACAAGCTAAGTGTTTGTAGGATGCCCCTCTGCTGGAGTCTGCGAGATGTTCCTGATGACTAGATGTAGTGATCCTTCCTGGCTGGGATGGGGGCAGGAGTGTGGTGGTATCTTTCTTATGTATCACCTATTGAGTGCCACCTTTGAGCTTTTATTCCAGGCTTTTGAATTTAGAACACCTGGGTGGACCTCTGCCCTCAACAGTATGTATGCACTTCCCATTGGTACCCTGGACTAAAGTTACTTTTTTCCCCCAGCAGCCGTATGGTAGCACTCAGTCACTAAACTACAGTCCCAGGACATTTGTTTCCATCCCAGAAAATGCTCTGTAGGAAGATGGACAGGTAAGATGCTAGGGATAGAAACTTGACCTCGTTGGGGCTGTAGCTCAGGGGTAGGGTGCTGGCCTAGAATACACAAAGCCCCAGGTTGCACCCCCAGCACCTAAAACACTGATTTATAGGTGCACACCTGTAAATCCAGCACTGGGGAGGTGAAGGCAGGAGAATCAGAAGTTCAAGGTCATCATTGGCTACATAGCAAGTTCAAGGCCAGCCTAGACTACAGAAAAGAAAATCAAGTTATTGTTTCAGACATGAGACTTGCTTTTCTTTTCTAGAGTAAGATGAATTCTTGCGAAGGGTGGCATTTTTTTCAGCAGCTCAATAGAGAAAGTTAGAACCCTGAAACCTTGATTCTTCAGTCCACCCCAACAGTCCAACAGTCTGGTATTAGCTACCTTGCTGTTGCTGTGATAAAATACCACAGCCAAAAGCAGTTTAGAGAAAAAGATTTAACAGTTCCAGAGGGACAGAGTCCATCAGGGTGGGGAAGGTATGATTGATCACATTTTGTCCACACACAGGAGTCATTCACTTTGGGGAGGTGTTTTCTTTTAGCCCGGGGTAGTCTTGAACTCACGAATGTGGACAAGGTTAGCCTTGAATTCGTGATTTTTCGTTACTCACCTCCCAAGTGCTGGAAATACTAGCACTCCATACCACACCCAGTTTATCTGGTACAGGGGATCGAATGCAGGGTCTCCTGCACGCTAGACAAGTCCTGTACCAACTACGTTATTTCTCCAGTCCTGTGGCTGAGTCTTCATGAACAGTCTTTGGTGACTGAGGTGGGTCCCTGTGGCTGTCACAAGGCAAGGAATGAGGTATTGTGTGGACTCTTTCCAAGATTACAGTCTTTGGTGACTGAGGTGGGTCCCTGTGGCTGTCACAAGGCAAGGAATGAGGTATTGTGTGGACTCTTTCTAAGATTGATTTAAAGAGTTTGGTATCTGCTTGGAATGATAAGGAAATTATCCAAATCCAGATCAACAAGACTCTGTGGTGTTCACCTCCGGGGAAGCCCTTGATCCTCGAAGTGGGATCCATTGCGTGGACTTCACACATGATGCTCTGGCCAGTGAGGTGCCTTTGAAGGTGAGAGACACCCGACCCCATCTTAGAGACTCTAGGTCCCAGGCTGGCTTCTCACTACACCAAAGAAATGCAAAGATTCCCTCAGCTGTTGAGGGTTGTTGTCATAGCAACTCACTGCTTGTTTACACACTACCTCCCCCCAACTGAAAGGGGAACTTGTCTGAATCCACTTTGAATTCAGAGGTCTCTGATGATTTGGGTGGAAAGAGTCACTGTAGTCACTGGTCGGAAGCCAGTCAGGCTGGGGTTTGCTTTGTGAAGGTGAATACTGCGTTTGAGATTTCTGCTTTGAGACAAAAATCTCACTCTAGTCTGGAACTTTTGGTTCGCTTGCTTCAGCCTTCCCAGTGCTGGGATGGTGTTCACCGCCCCACAGAGCCAAAGCTGAGTTTGAATGGACAGAAAAGCACCAGAGAGGTAGACATTATCGCAATGCAGAACTAAATCACAGAAAGCTCCTGTCAGGGTGTTCAAGGGGCTTTGGTGTGAAGATTTAAGCTCTGCTGACTGAATGCATCTGAGTGTGTGAGGTGAGGAAGGCACGCAGGAGCAGACTGAAGAGCAGCCGGGGCTGCCGTTAACTTCTCCGCGCTCTGGAAAGGTAGAGACTTTGTGGGCGTCAGTCCCAGCCTTTTGGCTTCTTTGTTTCCCTGGGTGGAAAATGGACTTGTGAAAAGGAGTGTGACAAGGACTCTGTGTCCCCAAGGATGTCCTCCCTCGGGGAGCAACAGCATACCAAAGGCTTGATTCTGCCAGCAGCCATCTGTCACGAGGACAGCTGAGTGCCAGTATCCCAGACCTCACCCCACCCTGGAGGGCCCTGGCTGGTGCACACTGCGTCCTGCCCAGAGATCAGGTCACTGGCCCGCAAGCTGGAGTGCAGTCACTACGGTCTAGCCTGGCCCCTGCTGTTGTTTCAGAACCTCTTTTGTTAAGGGCCCAAATCTGTCCTTTAATCACTGCTCAGGAATCTAATTCAAATACTCAGACTTACTGTCTGCCAAGAGGTGGGTTTGGCCATGACAGGCAAACAGGAAAAGGCTTAGAAGTTAATAAAGCTGAGAGAAAGAGCTTTGAGTGAGCAGGGTCCTTGCTACCCAGCTGCCTTCAGGCCCTAAAGTGAGCAAGGCCAGTCCCTGCTTCACACAGCCCCAGCATGTTTCCTGGAGATGGTCAAGAAGCACCAGGAGGCTTCTCGGGGATGTTATTCGAGTGAATTTTTCTGTTTTCCTTGCCTGGTGCGGGGACTGTGGTCATACAGTCATTGCTAGGATAAGGTCAGCATGCACTACACAAATCCGGAGTGTCTGCTGCAGTGTTCTGGGCTCCCAGGACATGCCAGGGGGCCAGACTTTCAGGTTCCCATTTCTGAGCCTCTTGTGTTTCAAAGAGACAGATGATGGGGTCAGCAACAGAAAAGATAAGCAAAAATAATAATATAAAGCAATAATAAAAAGAATACCTTGAAGAAATGCATCAACGGAGATCAGCTCTCTTCTGAGTGCCAACAAATCGCTAGAGGAGCAGCGACCCTCTAAGGGAACTCACAGGCAGGGAGAGTCATGGGCATCCATTTCAGAGTCTCAGCTAACCGTGCTCTCTCACTAACCTGTGTCTACTTCCTTGTTCTCTGTTCTTTTTCTCTGGACTTCCTTCGCTATAGAAACATAAAGCTCCTGGCTGTGCTTAATCCTAGGATGCAGATCCCATTCAGGGCATTGTACTAAAGCACAATTTGAAAGATTGTTGTGTGCTGTGATTTGGAAATTGTCCCCAAAGGATTCCTGTGTTGAAACATAATCTCGTCTGTGAGGTGTTGAGAGGACAAGCCACTGGATTGTATCAGAGGTGGGACCTTTGGAAGGCGGTTCAGATGTGCTTGTCAGGGTGGGGCCTCCTGATGGAATCCTGGTGATTTTATAACAAGGAGAGCCCAGAACACACACACACACACACACACACACACACACACACACACACACCCACACACAGGCACATACACACACATCACACATACACACAGACATGCAGCACACAACATACATACACAGAGACACACATGCTACAGACACATACACCACATACACACTCACCACACAGGTGCACACAGAAAGAAACACTGGCACACCACACACACACCCACACACACACACAGACAGTCACCACATGCACCACATATACCATACACACAACTCAACAAAGGTATCACATAGAGAAAAACACAGACACACACCACACACACACACACACACAGGAACCACACACACTCAACACAGGTGTGCATACACACATAGACACAGAGAAATACACCACACATATACACACAGTCACCACATGTACCATATAACACACATACACACACACACACCACGCAGGTGTGCACACAGACATAGGTACCACACACACACTCACACACAGGAGTGCACACACACATACTCACCACATAGGTGTGTGTGCTCACACACACAGATACATACACAGGCATGCACACACACTTACCACACAGTTGTACACACACATACAGATGCACACACCACACATGCAGGCATATGAACACGCATGTGCACACCAGCACACCCTTGACTCCTTGTCTTTTTGCAGGTCATATACCACCTTGGGATTCTGACATTAAGAAGGCCATCACCAGACACAGCCGTTGACTAAACTCCAGTTCCCTAAAGTTTACACAGGCTGAGGAATTGCCTGTTGTTGGCAACGGAAAGCAGGGGAACATAATGTCCAAACAGCCTCCATAGGCTTCGGGATGGGATGGGGGGTGGAGATAGGGTGGGGGCAGGTTGTTTCTTTCTTGGCAAGTAGATGTCTCTGCTGAATGTGAAATGCAGCTTTGGAACAGGAATTTCTTTTTTTTTTTTTGGTTTTTCAAGATAGGGTTTCTCTGTGTAGCTTTGCACCTTTCCTGGATCTCGCTCTATAGACTAGGCTGGGCTTGAACTCACAAAGATCCACCTGCCTCTGCCTCTCAAGTGCTGGGATTAAAGGCGTGTGTTATTCTTATTGTAGACGGCAAGTGTCTCTACTTTTCATTTTGTGTCCTGGCCTCTTCTCTTTCTTGACTCTGGACTCTGACTGCTGCTAGCGCCCTGGGGGCCAAAGCAGAAAGGATGGCAGGAGACCAGGGAAGGGTGGAGCAGCCTGGCTCCTCTCGGTGCTGTTCCCCTGACCCTCGCATCTTATCTCAGGACAGGTGTGACAATGTGTCATGTCAGACAGGAAATGAAAGCAGACAGACAGGAGGACAGTCTGATCCGTCACTCCACTTGACCAGGAAGACTGCTTTGCCAGTGGAGTGTTAGGAAGAGAAATCTCCTACTGATTCATTGAACAAAACCTATGGCTTAATGGCTAACTAAGTAAGTGGAAAGTGGGTGGGGAGATCAAAGTAATTTAAGTGCATAGGTCTCATGAAATGTTTTATTTTCCCATGTTGAATACATCTGGTTAAAACGTTCTAAGCAGAATAACAGTTAGAATTCTTGGGAATGCCTTTAAGGTGTTCTTTCTTCTGTATTTTTAATTTGTAAAGTGACTTATATTGGTTGTAGTATTAAGGCCACTCCACCTAGTTAAAAGAAAGGTTTATTTTGTGGGGTAACTTACAAGTGAAGGGATAGGTTACAGGTTCCGGGAAAGGTGTAGTGCAGTCCAGCGGTGTTCTCTGGAGAACTCTGCTCTATCTGTCTCCAGCATCCAGGATCCAGGAACCAAGAGAGCCTGCACTTCCAGATCTCAGGTCTTAAGGGTTCCTGTCTCGCGCGCCCCCCCCCCTTGTAGGTGTGGCAGTTACCGAAGCCTCAACGGGGGTAATACTTCCAGGTCAAAGCTGGAACAGCTACCCACTACAGACTTACTTATGTATGTATGTATGTATGTATGTATGTATGTATGTATGTATTTATCTGTATGCATGTGCCATGGCACACATTGGAGTCAGAGGACTCTTTGAGAAGGGTGGTTCTCTTCTTCCCCATGGGTCCTGGGGATCCCCAACTCAAGCTGTCAGGCTTGGTGACAAGAACCTTCCCATACTGAGCCATTTTGCTGGTCTGGGGTATACCTTCTGGAAATTGAAAACAGCTCGGTGATTTAGTAATGTCTCTTAATGAAAAGCAAAAGATGCCAGGTGGAGAAAAGTTTCCAATCCATACTACCTACCCACCTCCAACAATGAACAGGGGCTGGAGACATAGCTCAGTGGTTAAGAGCACTGGCCATTTTTCCAGAGGACCTGGGTTCAATCTCAGCACCCATTTGGGGGCTCACAACTGTCTGTATGTAACTCCAGTCACGGAAGAT
Organism: Peromyscus leucopus; assembly: GCF_004664715.2. Taxonomy (NCBI): domain Eukaryota; kingdom Metazoa; phylum Chordata; class Mammalia; order Rodentia; family Cricetidae; genus Peromyscus; species Peromyscus leucopus. The sequence continues at coordinate 144,490,255 of NC_051064.1, forward strand.
CTGGTACCCTCTTCGGGCTTCCATGAACCTTGTGTGCAGACATGATGGACAGATATGCTTACGAAGTGAAACACTCAAATAAAAAAAGTGCTGGGATTAAAGGCGTGCGCCACCACCGCCTGGCCGAAAAAAATAAAAGTGAAAAAACCAGGAAGAATAATTAGTCTAGTTGTCATATGAAATGATCGTTTAATGACTTATACTATGTAATTCCTAATAAATCTTTATCTTTGATACAGTTCAAAGACATGAGATAAGATTCCTTCCATTTCAATATTCTATTTTTTCCCCTTTGAGTTCTTGGGGATTGAGCCCTGAGCCTGTGTACTCATCAGCTGGTTAACACTGCCCTGTGTACACAGCCTACAGCATTCCTTAGTTAGCAAAGCTCCTCACAGGTGAAAAACGTACAGAAGGGGCTGGAGAGATGGCTCAGAGGTTAAGAGCACTGACTGCTCTTCCAGAGGTCCTGAGTTCAATTCCCAGCAACCACATGGTGGCTCACAACCATCTGTAACAAGATCTGATGCCCTCTTCTGGCCTGCAGTCATACATGCTGTATACATAATAAATAAATAAATCTAAAAAAAGAAAGAAAGAAAAACGTACAGAAATAGTGACTTCTACCTTATTCTACTAATGAGTGCAAAACTTTCAAATATGTATGAGTAGGGGCTGGAGAGATGACCCGACAGTTAAGAGCACTGGCTGCTCTTCTAGAAGATCTGGGTTTGATTCCCAGCACCCACATGGTGTCTGATAACTGTCTGTTATCTCCAGTTCCAGAGGATCTGAGGCCCTCTTCTGGCCACATTTTTAGAGCAGAGTACTGACTATTACACAATGGAATCAACTCTCTGGTCAATGAGTTTGTATTTTGATTAATTATTTATTAGTATTATTAATTGTATTTTATTTCTAGGTATGTGTGTATGTCACATCTGTGCTGGTGCCCAGAGCCCAGCAAATGATGGCTGACCCCCCTGGAGCTGAAGTTACAGATGGTTGTGAGCTGTCCAAAGCCAGTGCTGGGAACTGAACTTTGTTCTGGAAGAGCAGCAGCTTTTAACTGCTGGCCCATCTCTACGGGCCCTGAATTGTTTGTTTATTTATTTTTTGAGAGAGGATAAAGTGATTACATCGCTAGCAACCCATGGAATCAGCTTAATGATTTATTTGGGGGTTAACTCACAACCATGGGAGATTTATCACAGCGTCCAGGAAAGCTGAGCTATGTCCCACATTGAAGGCTTGGCCCAAGATCTCAGCATCCAAACCACGAGGTAGCCAAGAGAGAGTGGAGTATGTGCATCCCGGGTCTTAAGGGTCCCCTGTAGCCACATGAGCAGGTACCTCAAGGTCACAGGCAGGGGTAACAGCCACAGCTGCCTCACTAGGGGCGGTGCTTCAGGACATGGCTCAAACAACCACTCACTACATCAGGGTCTGGTGACAGCCTCAAACTCACTTTGTAGCAGAGGGTGACCTTGAACTCCCGATCCTCCAGTCTCCTGCTCTGAAGTGCTGGGATTCCAAGCATGTACCACCTCACCTCAGGTGCTTTCTCCTTGGCTTCACTTTTTCATATCCTTTTCCTTCCATTTATGGAAGCTGCCTTGGCTATTAGAGGCCTTAACATGCTCGATCTGCATGTTAATTCTCCTGGCAAGAATCTGGCCTTTAACTCACTTGTTTACAATGCCATCAGCATGCTGAGTGACACCGTAGACGCCTCCAAGTTTGCCATGGTGACATTTATGGGACGTTCCTTTTTGAACAGTAAGCGTCCTCCTGATGTCTATAATGTAAGCCCTCTTGTCTTACATATCTGTAGCCAAAGGAATAACTCATGTTTTCTAAAGGCTCTCGAGAACACAGAGCAGGGATCTCCTCTCTCCCTTTGTGTTTGTCATTTTGTTGCATCACAGGAAGGTGGCTGTCACAGTCAAAAGCATCTGCAAGAATTTTAAAGTGTGCACAGAGGGTATGTAACGTTGAGAAATTGCTCAATAATGTTTCTAGGGAAAACAAAATCCAAGCTGGATGTGGTAGCCCACACCTTTAATCCCAGAACTCTGGAGGCAGAGTCAGGGGGAGCTCTGAGTTTGAGGCCAGCCTGGTCTACAGAGCGAATTCCAGGACAGCCAGGGCTACACAGAAAAGCCCTGTCTTTAAAAAAATAAAATCAATCAAACAACCGCCCCCCGAAACCTGAAGAACAGTGTAGTGGGGCACAACTTTGTGAAGTAAGGTGGCTTCTTTGAAGAGGAGACAAGAGTCACCTTCAGCCGACTGCTGAGTGATGGGAGATCAGGGAGATGGGCAGGTAGGAGGAGCAGGGTGTAGGAAGACACAGAGGCAGGCAGGACAGTCAGAGGACTGGCTGTTACACTGAGGGGAGGTGAGAAGGGACCACAGGAAGTGGGTGGAGAAGCAGGGAGCTACGAGCATGAATTGTGGGACTGCTGACAGATGGCTGGGTTTAAAGTGGCTTATCTGGGATGTTCCCACTGCTCAGCCACAGCATGGCTTCTGAACCTTGGCACTGTTGGTATTTGGGATCTGATAATTCCTTTTTATGAAGTCATGCCCTGGGCATTATAAGAAATTTAAGAGCACCCATGGAATCAATCGAGCAGGTACCAGTGGCATACACCCATTCACCCCATGTAAGATAAAACATGAGATTAAAATCTATTAAAGGTCACCTGCACAGTAAAATTTCCCTGTTGACCCTCATTTTGCAAACCAGTCAGCCAGGGTATCTCCTTTGGGAGGATTGGTTTGGGAGACATGAGATTATACAGAGAAAGGACTTGGTATTCAGTATTTGTTTTTCAAAATGGGCTTCGGAAATTCCCAGCAATAAAACATTCTGAAATAATCAAGCCATACCGAGAATATCCAACAGCCTCAAGCATCCTTCCTACAACAATAGCCAAACTTAGCCAGCTTGGATCACAGGGTTTTTGCTTAGAGAAAATCTATATGTGACATGTGGTATGTGGCACTGTCTTCTAGGAAGAAGTGACAAATGTCTCTGAGACAGAGAACATAGTGGGGAGGTGTGATGCTTGGTTCTGGGAGCTGCTGCCCAAGACCAGGGTGAAGATGGGAAGACGATACATCTCAAGAACATCCAAGCAGGTGTCCTGTTTGCAGAGGCACCCACCATGGCCTGCATGCAGCAATGTGGCTCGGGACATGGAGGGTCCCGAAGGAGACATGGGTAACACAGGTAATAGAGAAGACTTTCCTGTCACCTTGAAGAAGTAGGAGTGTGAAGAGGAGCCATGGTCCTGATAGAAGACTAGGAGACTTCAGACCTCATGGCTAGAACCACCAGCAGAGCTGAGAAACAGCAGCGGCAGAAATCAGCGCATGACTTGGCACAAGAGGACCAATAGCCTTGCTGGTCTATTCATCAAGGACCAATCAACACCTAGTAGCCTTGGATAGCCCCGCCCTTCCAGCTCTTCTGCCTGTAGCACACACAGCTTCCCCCTTGGGCGGCTTCATCCTGTGTCTGCAGCTCTCCTTGGTGGTCCTGGCATTTCTAACATCCATTGCAATTAGGTTTCACCTTGATAGTTTCCTACAATAGCTTCCCTGGGCCTCCTTGCAAGGAATCTGACTCTGCCACCCATTGCCTGGCCTCAGCAGCTCTCTCGAGCCTTGGGACATGCCTCTGTGCTCCCCTCATCCTTGTTTTCAATGCAGGCAAAGCCAGTACAAGCGAACAGTGCTGCCAAGCTCTGCTGCCAGCTCAAGATGTATCTGATCCCCTTCTGTACCAGCAAAAGTAGCTGAATCTGGGAGAAAAAAAAGATCTTTTTGAGACAGGTCTCACTGTGTAGCCCTGGATGGCCTAGAATTTGTGATAGAGACCAGCAGACTGGCCTCAAACTCACAGAGATCCACCTGCTTCTGCCTCCCATGTACTGGGGTTAAAGGTGTGCGCCACCACACCCAACCTGAGAAAACATTCTTAGCAGTTGTTTTTGAGCATGGAATCCCTTCATTAGCAATCTCAGTTCAGGCTCACTCCATTTACATCAATTTGCGTTTTCACAAGTCACACCCATTGGTGGGCAGGGTCTTGTTCTCAGGACACCTTTTCGATTGTCCCAGAGGGGAGAAAATGATGTTACCTCTGTGATGAACACCATGACCAAAAGCAACCTGAGGAGGGAAGGGTTTATTTGACTTATACATCCCAATCACAGTCCATCGCGATGGGAAGTCAGAGCAGGAACTTGGAGGCAGGAACTGAAGCAGAGGTTTGCTCTCCATGGCTGGCTCATCTCACTTTCTTGTACAACCCAGGACCACCTACCTAGGGATGGCACCACCCACAGTGGGCATTAGTCAAGAAAGTGCCCTACAGAATTACCTCCCGGCTAATCTGATGGAGGCACTGTTTCAGGAGACGGTGTCTTTTCCCAAAATGACCCTAGCTTGTATAATCATTAAAGAGATGAGTACAAGCAGTTTCTCTTTAATGAGCATAGTTGTAAGGATTATGTCCTTAATTATGTCACCAGCCTGCAACGGCGTCCCAGCCTAAAAAGCAGACGTGCCCTCTCTTTCCACACTCTCTCCTTCCGTATTCCTCCCCGCCTCTCTCTCTTTGTCTCTCTCTCTCACTCTCTCTCTCTCCCTCCCTCTCTCTCTCCGTCTCTCTCTCTGTGTCTCTCTCTCACTCTCTCTCTCTGTCTCTCCCTCTCTCTCCCAATAAAGCTCTAGAAAGGTAACCATGGCTCGTGATTTTTCCGCCACCGCAGCATCCAGCACTGTCTTCCGTTGGCATGGCCGCCATTTAACCAACAACAGTTGCTTTCACATCTGCCTACCATGTAACTTTATACTTAATTTCCCAAACTGTATATTTTTCTTATCTTTCTGTTCCACTCATGTTCTCTCTCTCTCTCTCTCTCTCTCTCTCTCTCTCTCTCTCTCTCTCAGCCTGGATAAGTGCAGTGAGCAGTAACCATGCCACAACCTGAGTATTACTCACTCTGGATATTTCCTCTGCCAAACAACTTAGTTCATTACTTTTGACTTCAGTCTCACTCAGGCTCTCCAGTCCTGGGGAAAACGCATCCAGATTCATTGCCAGAATGTACCATGAGCTGCCTCTACCTCAGTCTCCAACAGAGGTTTTATTTCCCTTTGAAACGTCATGAACTAGGCCTTCATTGGCCTAGTCTGTTGGAATCCTAATCTTGCCGATGCCCACCTGAATGGCCTATCATGCTATACTTAGAACATGCTAAGGCAGTGGTCCTCAACCTTCCTAATGCTGTGACCCTTTAATACAGTTCCTCATGTTGTGGTGACCCCCAGCCACAACATTATTCTTATTGCTATTTCATAACTGTAATTTTATAGACGAGTGGTGTCTCGGTTCCTAAGACCATCAGAAGTAAGTGTTTTCTGATGGTTGTGACCCACAGGTTGAGAACCACTGTTCTAGGGTGTTTCCAGGCTGCAGCTCTAGACTCTTCTTACAAACTAGTCAGCAATAGCCCCATTCCTCGATGCCATTTTTCTTTATTACTTACATTCTTGATACTGTGACCGAACATACAAGAGTCAGCTTAAGGGAGAAAGGGTTTATTTTGGATTCCAGTTCCAAAGGATCCAGTGTATCATGGCAGGGAAGGCATGTTACCAAGAACATGGAACACCTGGGATGGGGCAATAAAACTTTAGGGCCAGGAGCTGGAGAGATGGCTTAGGGGTTAAGAGCGCTTGTTGCTCTTCTAGAGGACCCACGTTGGATTCCCAGCACCCACATGGTAGTTAACAACTAATGAATTGTAACTCCACTTCCAGGGGTCTAATGCCCCCTTCTCAGTTCTGCAGGCATCAAGTAGGCATGTGGGGCAAAGACACACATGCAGGCAAAACACACATTTTTATAAAAGAATAAATCTGATAATAATTTTAAAATGACGAGTGATGGTGGCATATGCCTTTAATCCCAGCACTCAGGAGACAGAGGCGGGAGGATCTCTGTGAGTTTGAGGCCAGCCTGGTCTATAGAGCAAGTTCCAGGACAGATAGGGCTGTTACACAGAGAAACCCTGTCTTGAGAAAACAAAACCAAAACCAAAATGAAAACAAAGCAAAACTTTCAGGGCCTGGCCCCACTTCTCTAGTTGGACTCCACCACCGAGGAAGTCTACAACCTTTCCAGACAGTGCTACCAGCTAACAATCCATTGTCCACACCAGGAAAGTGTCTGGGGGATATTCCACAGTCAAACCATAATAGCCAAGGCTGACTTGAGATCCTCATGCCTCAGCCTCCTGCGCGCTGGGTTACCAGCACACACCAGCACACCTGGGTTCCCTCTCCAATCTGTTACTGAGCACATCTACCATTAAAATGATTTTATATTCTTTTCTTGTGGGCCCCATGGGCCCTGGCCCCCGACTGTGAATGGCTGCTGCCTTGTTTGCTGACCTTAACCAGATGTCCTCCCTATTCAGATTCCCTGCCGGTCTCCTTCTCACCTAAGGATCACAGGTGAGCTCACCAGAGGTTCTTTGTTCCTGCATCCTGTATTGGGTGTAAACAACTTAGATGTATCCTGTATTTGGTGTAAACAACTTAGATGCATCCTGTATTTGGTGTAAACAACTTAGATGCAAGATTGTAGAACATTGGGTCTAGAATGTAGACCATTGGTAGTGAACTTCTGCCCTCCGGGGATCCTCCATTTGTGTTGTAAGCCTGTATTTAAGGTTTCTTCCCTCTTTCAATAAACGGCATTCGGCATTTGGCATTCAGCCGTGGCGAATGACTCGCTGTCTCTTGTCTCTATTTTTTAATCCGTAGTCCCTCGCTCAGACATGGTGAACAGGTATCGGTAACGCGGGCGTTACCGCTACATTTTCTAAATTAAAATTTTTTACATCGTTATTTATTTATTTATTTATTTATTTATTTATTTATTTATTTTTTATTATTTTTGTGTGTGTGTGTGTGTGTACATACATAGTATCAGAAAACAGCTTGCAGGAGTCAGTTCTCTCCTTCCATGTGGATTTGGACAAGCTCCTCTACCTACTGAGCAATCTCACCCGCCCTCTAAAAGTCCTGTGTTTTTGTTGTTGTTTTGTTTTGTTTCTTCCTCTGGCTGCCCGGTCAGTTTTTATGGGCCCTTGCTCTCCATCCATTTAATTTTTGTTATTTTATTTTTAATAATATTTTTATTATTTGGGAATTTCATGTCATGAACCCTGATCACACCCACTTCTCAGTCCTCCCATGTGCACCCCTCCACCTTTGTGACCTCCACCCCTAAAAAAAGAAGAGGAAGAAAAAAAAAAGCAAGTTCAATTTGTGCTGCCCATATACTTACTAGAGCATGGTCAAACTCTCGGTGGCCAGGCCCTTAAAGACAACCGAGTCCTTCCCCACCTGAACCCCCACCAGAAGCCATCAACTGTGAAGAGCTACACTTCAGCATCCCTATGACAACTCTTAAGAGTTCTCTTCCATGGCTTTCTGTCTAGGTTTCTTTTCAATGACATTTTCTGTAAATGTTGCATACACAATACTTCATATTCTTATAGTCTCGATGTTGGAAGTAGTGAGAGTCTAAAGCTGTCGATTGACTTCTGTGGTCCTGTAGGATGATCCTTTCTCTGCATATTTGGGGATTCTTTATCATGAGCTGATGTTGGTTGATCACCATCAGGAGGGTTCTGGAAACTTCTCATGGGGAGGTTTTCTTCCTGGAAGACATATGCCATCTTTTCTGAAGAGATGGACACTGTCACTATTCCAGAGCACTGTGTCACTACACCAGGACACTGTCACTACTACCAGGACACTGTGTCACTACACCAGGACACTGTGACTACACCAGGACATGTGTCACTACACCAGGACACTGTGGAACTACATCCAGACAACTGTGGCTCACTACAACACCAGGACACTGTCACTAACACACCAGGACACTGTCACTGCACCAGACAACTGTCTACTACACATGGAACACTGTCACTACACCAGGACACCTGTGTCACTACTCCCAGGAACTTGTGTCACTACACAGGACACTGTGTCACTACACCAGGACACTGTGTCACTGACATCGCAGGGAAACTGTGGTCACTACACCAGGAAACTTGTCAACTACAACCAGGAACACTGTGTGCACTGCACCAGGCCACTGTGTCATTAAACAGGAACACTGTGACTACAAAAACCAAGGACACTGTGTCACTGCCAATCCAGAACACTGTCACTACACCAGGACACTGTGTCACTAAGCACCAGGACACGTGTGTCACTACAAAGCCAGGAACACTGTCACTACAACCACGGACACTGTGACTACAACCAGGACACTTGTGTCATACACCGAGGACACTGTGTCACTACACCAGGACACTGTCACTACACCAGGACACTGTGTCACTAACACCAGGACACTGTCCACTAACACCAGGACATGTGACTAGCACCAGGACACTGTACTAAACAGGACACTGTGTCACTTGCAAACCAGGACACTGTCACACAACCAGGACAATTGTTCACTACACCAGGACACTGTCATACAACCGAAGGGAACACTGTGACTTACACACCAGGAATCATCTGTGTCACTAACCGCATCAGGTACAGGCTGTTCCACTACACCAGGACACTGTACTATCACCAGGACACTGTGTCACTACACGCAGGATCACTGTGTCACTACACCAGGACACTGTGTCACTACACCAGGACACTGTCAACTACACGCAGGAACACTGTGTCACTACACCAGGACACTGTGACTACACAGGACAGCTGTGTCCACTGCACCAGGACACTTGTCATACACAGGACGAAACATGTGACTACACCAGGACACTGTCACTATCCAGATCAACTGTTGGACTACACCAGGACACTGGGTGACTACACCTAATCGACACTGTGACTAACACCAGGACAACTGTGTCAATTCCAGGACCACTGTCACTGCACAGACACTGTCACTAACTCCAGGACACTGGTCACTCTGTATCACCAGGACAGGCTGTGTCACTACACAGGACACTGATCACTACACCAGGACACGCTTCACTACACCAGGGACACTGTGTCACTACAACCAGGCACACTGTGACTTACACACCAGGACACTGTGTCACTTACACCAGGACACTGTCACTACACCAGGACACTGTCACTCAGCACCAGGAAACTGTCACTACACAGGGACAGCTGTCCACTAACAGGACACCCTGTGGTCAACCTACACCAGGAACTGTCACTACATCCAAGGACACTGTGTCACTGACACCAGGACACTGTCACTACAACACCAGGACACTGTGTCACTACACCTAGGACACTGTGTCACTAACAACCAGGACACTGTCACTACACCAGGACACTTGTCACTAACACCAGTGACACTGTCACTACACCAGGACACTGTGTCAACTACACACAGGACACTTGTCACTACAACCAGGACAACTGGTCACTACACCAGGACACTGTGTCACTAACACCAGGACACTGTCAACTACACCCAGGACACTGTGTCAGCTGCACCAGGACACTGTGTCCACTACATCCAGGACACGTAGACTGAACAACAGGACACTGTGTCCACTGGCACAGACACTGTGTCACTACACCAGGACAATGTGTCACTACAACAGGACATGTGTCACTACACAGGACACTGTCACTACAACCCAGGACATGTGACTACACAGGAACACTGGTGGTCACTAAACATATAACTCAGGACACTGTGTCACTAACCAGGACACTGTCACTAACAAGGACAACTGTGTCACTCTACCAGGAACTGTGTCACTACAAATACCCAGGACACTGTGTCACTACACGCAGGACAACTGTGTCACTACATCCAGGACACTGTGTCACTAACAGGACACTGTCATAACACCAGGACACTGTGTCACTACACCAGACACTGTGTCACTACACCAGAACACGGTGACTATCAAGCCAGGACACTGTGGTCACCTGGCAACAGGACACTGTTCACTACAACCAGGACACTGTGACTACACCCAGGACACTGTCACTAACGTCCAGGACAACTGTGACTAACACCGAGGACACTGTGACTACCGCACGATACTGTACTACCCCAGGACACTGTGTCACTAAAACCTCGCAGATGGGGACACTGTCAAATGCACCAGGACACTGTCACTTACTTCTGACTCCAGGACACTGTCACCTACACAGGACAACTGTCACTTACAACCAGGACACTGTTGTCACTTATACACCCAGGACACTGTCACAAAGCCGGACATGCCTGTGTCACTACACAGGTACAACTGTCACTAACAAGCCAGGACACTGTCACTACACCAGGAGCAACTGTGTCACTACAACATACCAGGACAACTGTGTCACTACACAACACCAGGAACACTGGTCACTAACCAGGACACTGTCCACTAACAACCAGGACACTGTGTTGAACTACACCAGGACACTGTGTCCACTACACCAGGACACTGTCACTACAACCTAGGACACTGTGGTCAACTGCACAGGACACTGTCACTACACCAAGGACTGTGTCAACTACACCAGGACACTGTGTCAACTACAACCAGGACACTGTCCTTACACCAAGTGGAGCAACTGTACTACACCAGAGACACTGTGTGACTACACCAGGAACACTGTGTACTACACCCAGGACACTGTGGTCAGACTAACACCAGGACCACTGTCACTACACCAAGGACATCTGTGACTACAACAGGACACTGTGTCAACTAACATACCAGGACACTGTGTCACTAACATCCAGGACACTGTGTCCACTACCCAGGACAATGTCACTACACCAGCGACACTGAGTCACTGCACAGGACACTGTCGACTAACACCAGGACCACTGGTCACTACAACCTAGGACACTGTGACTACAGCCAGGCACACTGTGTCACTTACTCCAGGACACTGTGACTACACCAGGACACTGTGACTACACCAGACACTGTGGACTACACCAGGAACTGTGTCCACTACTCCAGGACACGTCCACTGCACCAGGACAGTGTTCACTACCTCAGGGACACTGTCACTAACGACCAAGACACTGTGTCAACTACACCCATGGACACTGTCACTACACCAGGACACTGTCACTACACACACCAGGCACTGGTGTCACTACACCGGACACTGTGTCACTACACCAGGACACTGTCACTACACCAGGACAGGACTGTCACTACTGTGTGACTACACCAGGACACTGTGTGCCAGGACACTGTCACTAACCAGGACACTGTGTACTACACAGGACACTGTCACTACACAGGGAACACTGTGTCACTACACCAGGACCACTGGTCACTACACCCAGGACACTGTCACTCCACCAGGACACTGTCACTACACCAGACAGACTACACCAGGACACTGTGTCACTACACCAGGACACTGTGTCACTACCAGGACACTGTCACTACAGCCAGGACACTGTCACTACACCAGGACACTGTGGTCACTACACCAGGACACTGACACTGTAACTGTGTACTACCCAGGACACTGTGTCACTACACCAGGGACACTGTGTCACTACACCAGGACACTTGTCATGTACACCCAGGAACACTGTCACTACACCAGGACACTGTGTCACTACACCAGGACACTGTGTCACTACACCAGGACACTGTCACTGCACCAGGACACTGTGTCACTACACCAGGACACTGTCACTACACCAGGACACTGTGTCACTACACCAGGACACTGTCACTACACCAGGACACTGTGTCACTACACCAGGACACTGTCACTACACCAGGACACTGTGTCACTACACCAGGACACTGTGTCACTACACCAGGACACTGTGTCACTACACCAGGACACTGTGTCACTACACCAGGACACTGTCACTACACCAGGACACTGTGTCACTACACCAGGACACTGTGTCACTACACCAGGACACTGTCACTACACCAGGACACTGTCACTACACCAGGACACTGTGTCACTACACCAGGACACTGTGTCACTACACCAGACACTGTCACACCAGGACACTGTTCACTACACCAGGACACTGTGTCACTACACCAGGACACTGTTCACTACACCAGGACACTGTGTCACTACACCAGGACACTGTGTCACTACACCAGGACACTGTCACTACACCAGGACACTGTGTCACTACACCAGGACACTGTCACTACACCAGGACACTGTGTCACTACACCAGGACACTGTCACTACACCAGGACACTGTCACTACACCAGGACACTGTCACTACACCAGGACACTGTGTCACTACACCAGGACACTGTGTCACTACACCAGGACACTGTCACTACACCAGGACACTGTGTCACTACACCAGGACACTGTCACTGACAACCAGGACACTGTGTCACTACACCAGGACACTGTCACTACACCAGGACACTGTGTCACTACACCAGGACACTGTGTCACTACACCAGGACACTGTCACTACACCAGGACACTGTGTCACTACACAGACACTGAGCACCAGGACACTGTCACTACACCAGGACACTGTGTCACTACACCAGGACACTGTGTCACTACACCAGGACACTGTCACTACACCAGGACACTGTGTCACTACACCAGACACTGTCACTTACACCAGGACACTTGTGTCACTACACCAGGACACTGTTCACTACACCAGGACAACTGTGTCACTACACCAGGACACTGTGTCACTACACCAGACACTGTCACTACACCAGGACACTGTCACTGACACCCAGGACACCTGTGTCACTACACCAGGACACTGTCACTGCACCAGGACACTTTCCTACACCAGGACACTGTCACTACACCAGGACACTGTGTCACTACACCAGGACACTGTCACTACACCAGGACACTGTGTCACTACACCAGGACACTGTCACTACACCAGGACACTGTCACTACACCAGGACACTGTGTCACTACACCAGGACACTGTCACTACACCAGGACACTGTCACTACACCAGGACACTGTGTCACTACACCAGGACACTGTCACTACACCAGGACACTGTGTCACTACACCAGGACACTGTCACTGCACCAGGACACGCACTACACCAGGACACTGTCACTACACCAGGACCCACTGTCACTACACCAGGACACTGTCACTACACCAGGACACTGTCACTGCACAGGACACTGGTCACTACACCAGGAACACTAGTGTCACTACATCCAGGACACTGTCACTACACCAGGACACTGTCACTACACCAGGACACTGTCACTACACCAGGACACTGTCACTACACCAGGACACTGTGTCACTACACCAGGACACTGTCACTACACCAGGACACTGTCACTACACCAGGACACTGTCACTACACCAGGACACTGTGTCACTACACCAGGACACTGTGTCACTACACCAGGACACTGTCACTACACCAGGACACTGTCACTAACAGGACTGTCACTACACCAGGACACTGTGTCACTACACCAGGACACTGTCACTACACCAGGACACTGTGTCACTACACCAGGACACTGTGTCACTACACCAGGACACTGTGTCACTACATCAGGACACTGTCACTATACAAGGACACTGTCACTGCACCAGGACACACGTGAGCTGTCACCAGAGTCCGGGTTAAGGGAAGAGCCCAGCATCTCTCTTTCACCTTAGCAGGAGCTCACTGCGCGGCTTTAGGATCTCCGGGTGCCCACTCTGCCGCATGCAGCCTGGCTGCTTCCGCTGTCAATTCAGGATGCTCCTTCCAGTCTGCACCGTCCTTCGGCACTGTCCTTGGGCATTGTCCTTATTTTCCCCCAAGCCTAACAATATACAGGAAAACATTCGTGGTAATTTTCCCAAGACCCAGAAGCAGAAATGTCTGTTAGGCAAATCCTCCATATTCCCAGCCGAGGAAGACATTGCATTTTCATTTTTGGGTTGTGTCAAGGAGAAAGTCTAGCCTGGGCTGTGAGATGGGGATGGAACCTGGGGTCCCATGCATGCTAGGCCAGTACTCTGCCCCTTAACTGTATCCACACACCTGTCCCTGTGTTTTTAACCTCTCTTTCGGATCTGTCAAGAGTCAAATACTTAACCAGAAATAGCATCAAGCTTGACTTCCTTTATTTATTTTTCTTTTTTGATGCTGAGGATGAAATCCAGGGCATGGACGGTTTTGGATGCTAGGCCAGTACCTGTAACTGAGTTGTACCCCAGCCCCCGGAACCTCACTCCATTGTTTTGTTGTTTCCTTTTCATCCAGCACCACCACCGCTGAGTTTTAGACATGGTCTCATGGTATGGACTAGGCTGGTCTTGAACTCACAGCAATCAGCTTGTCTCTGCCTCTGAGTGCTGGAAGCAAAGGTGTGTGCCACCACGCCCAGCTGTTTCCATCTCTGTGCTGGGTGGCTGTGTTTCCATATGACAGGTGTTACTGGTTTCCCATTTACCACAGTGATATGAAGTGCCCTTCAAAGAATTAATTTATTTCAAAAGTGACCGGTTTAACAAAGTCACTAAATAACGTACAGGCTGTTTTCAAACACTTCAGGGACCATTTAAGACAAAGGTTAAGAACTACTGATCAAGTTGGTATCTCTCCAGTTCCTCAGACCCCACATCCTCCATGCAAGCTTCACTCTCCAGCCGGGTCCAGGGCTGCCTTTCTCCTCTGTGTAACTGAGAAAAGCTCTGGAGCCAATCAATCAATGTGTCTATGTGATGTGCCCTGTACCCTAACTCACGCTAATACTGAAGCAAACCCCCAAAGCACTCACCTCTTACAGCTCTTTGTCAATCTGCCATGGTCAAAATTGTCGTCTTGACAGGACCGAGAATCACCTAGGAGACACACCTTTAGGTGTGTCTATGAGGGACTCTCTAGATCAGGTTGAGGTCGGAAGACCGATACCATGGGCTGGGGTGCCAGCTTAAACCAGAAGGAGAAAACGAGCTGCACACCAGCATTCATCTCTCTCTGCTTCCTGACTGTGGAGGCGATGTGACCGGCCGCCTGATGCTTCCGCCTCTGTGCTTTCCCCACGGGTGATGGATTGTGCACCCTCCAATTGTGAGCTCAAATGAACCCTTCCTTAAGTTGCTGTTGCTAGGTGTCTTGTGATAGCACTGAGAAAAGGAAGTAATATACTCTTAAACCACGTCCTCTAACACGATTTTATTCCCTTGTGTCCCCGGAGACCTCACTTCCCTCATGAACCATGCTTTACAATCCATATAGCTAGCTAGTGTTCCTGAGGCAACTGGCCAACTGTGGTTGGCTTTGGACATTCAAATGAGGTGCCATGCCCTGGTGGTTAGGGTTTGGCACTCTCTCAAATGAGGTGCCATGACCTGCAGCACATAGTTGACCAGGGACATCCTAAGAGGGAGGCTGGGCAGTAGGGGTGGGTGACAGAAAGTGGGCTGAGGCTTGAGAGAGGCATTGACTCTCGTTGGATGGCTTGTTCTCAGCCTCTCATCTGTTTGAGTTATAGACAAACTCTGGAATTCTGCTTCTTGAACAGGGCAATAGAAACCCACCCCTATTTCCTGACGGTCAGAGCCCATGCATGAACATGGCGCTGAACCTGAGTGGGAAGCAGGGAACGACAGTGCTCCCCCTCTGGTTTGCTGAGCTCTCAGAGCTCAGCCTGGTTTTGTTCCAGAATCCTTATCTATGGAAGTAAACAGCAGAGAAAAGGGACTGTCTCCATGTCTCCCGCTCTTCCTTTTGGAAGTGAATTCTTTATTTGCAAGATGATGTGCTTCCTTTCAAAGGGCTTTTTGAGCCAGGGTCTCAATATGTAGCCCTGACTAGCTTGGCACTCCCCATGTAAACCAGGCTGGCTCCAACTCTGCCTCTGCCTCCACTATGCTGGGATTAAAGGCATGCTTCAATTTTAAATTTCTTTCTTTGTTTTTGATTGAGACAGGGTTTCTCCCAAGTAATGTGATTAAAGATATGCACTACCCCTGCCTCTCCCCATTTTAAATTTTTAATGGAAAAATATTGTTCAGAGTAGCTTCTCTCTATGCTTCAACAGTTTTACTTAATTGGGTTTTCTTTCCTTTTTCCCCCCTTCTTTTTAGGTCAATATCTATTTTTCAACTCTTCTATTTCAACAAATATTTACAAAGCAGCTTCTCTCTGGCTGGAGCTAAAGAGCAAGGCTGTGGAGTCAGACTGACGGGATTGGAGCCACATGTTGGCCATCTGTTAACCATGTGACCATGGACATGCTGAGCTAATTTATTAAGACTGACTCGTCAGGCTGGGCGGCAGTGGTGCATGTCTTTAATCACATCACTTGGGCAGCAGAGGCAGGTGGATCTCTGTGAGTTCACAGCCAGCCTGGTCTACAGAGTGAGATCCAGGACAGCCAAGGCTACACAGAGAAACCCTGTCTAGAAAAACCAAACCAAACCAAACAAGACTGACTTGTCATAGCCACTAAGTGGGAATGGCAGCATTACTGTCATAGTCTGCTTTTTGTTGCTGTGATAAAACACTGACCAAAACTAGCTTAAGGGAGGGTGGGGGTGGGCATCTGGCTCAAGGGTTATAGTCCATCATCGAGGGAAGTCAGGGCAGGGGCTCAAGGCAGAAAACTGGAGGTAGCAACTGAAGCAGAGGCCATGGGAGAAGACTGCTTACTGGCTTGCTACTCATGGCTTGCTCAGAGTGTTTTCTTACACAACTCAGGATCTCCTTCTCTGGTCTGGCACCATCCAGAGTGGACTAGGTCCTCCCACATCCATCAGTCATCAAGAAGATGCTCCACAGACATGCCACATCCCAATCGGATGGAGGCAATTCTAAATTGAAGTCCCCTTTCCCATGTGACTCCAGCTTGTGTCAAGTTGACAAAAACTAACCAGCACAAGTGTCGGGCACAGGGGAGTCCAGTGACAGATCTCAGCAGTGGAGGAAGTAGACCATGGCACAGCACATGCTGGGAACATTGGTGGAGGAGGCAGAGGAGGGAGGTGATGGTGATGTGATGGTATCAATGGTTCTACACCACGATGGGTTCTGCGGACAGGCACATCAATGAGAAAGGACTCTTGACCAGATGAGGTAGGAACCAACAGAGTAGACCAGTTCAATGATGGAGAGGGAGGAAACCCTCCCCTGGTGGACATCTTGACAACACAGGTCTGTAGGCAGAGCAATCCCAGCCTCTTGGGAGTGAAGGAAGCGCCTGGCTCAGGCAGTGGGCAAAAGGCCCATCCAGTGCATTCCTGGCCGTGTCTTACATTCAGTAAGCCTTCTCCACTTTTCCATTCAGGAAGCCTACTTGGCTTCCTTGGCTTCCAGATCCACCAGTGACCAGGTGGATAAATACATCTGTGTCATGGATAACCCCTAAAGAGTCCTTGTGGCCCAACATCTTGTACCATATCCTCTGATGGTCATTTTCAGTATTTATTTTGTTGAGATAGGAGTCCTACTATGATGCCAGGTGGTGGTGGAGCATGCCTTTGATCCCAGCACTCAGGAGACAGAGACAGGCAGATCTCTGAGTTTGAGGCCAGCCTGGTCTACAAAGTGAGTTCCATGATAGCCAGTGCTACACAGAGAACCCCTGTCTTGAAAAACAAAAACAGACAGAGTCCCACTATGAAGTAGGACAGGCCCATAAGGTCAAGAAAATTGGCTCGGATCAGTTGCTACAGCATGCACATAACATACTCCTTATGAGCCAACCTGGAGTCCACCTGAGGGCCTAGCAACAGGAGCTGGCCGAGTTCCTGGTCGCTGTCAGAGTACCTGATCATGCCCAGCCAATGAGGGATGATCACAAAATGCCACCAGATTGTGACACAAACCGGGTGCTGAGAGGAGGGTATGTAAGGCCTTCCCTGTTATTAAATAAACAAGTTTGTTGCTTGCCTTCAACTGACTCCCGGTGTCTGTGCTGTTGATGCCACACCTTCTCACCCTGAGGGAGCCGTTGAGATCCAACAACACCACTACATAGCCCCGACTGGTTCTGTACTCAGTATGTAGTCCAGGGTGGCTTTAAAGCTGTGGTCATTTCCCTGTCTCTGCCTCTCGAGTGTGTATTAGTGGGGTTTTTGGTGTGTTGTTTTATTTTGTTTTTAAATTTTCAGACAGTGCCTCAGTCTGTTGCCCAGCTTGGACTTCAGCTCATGGTGATCCTCCTGTCTCAGCCTCCCAAGTGCTAGAATAACAGATGTCTGGCTCTCTGTATTTTAAAGCCATGGTTTTGTTCTGTCTTTCCAACTTCTCTGGCACCTTCCAAAATGGCACCCAATAACCTTTCATGTCCTTGAGGAGTGTCTTATTGTATCAAGGTGGTCCCCATGGTAACAGTGATAATGGCTCACTTCTGAATGCTTACCTCTCCTTCCCTCCCTGCCAATCTCCTCCCTTCCTCCCTTTCTGTCTCACCCTCCCTCGTCACTTGCTCTGAAGAAACCAGTCTCCAAGTGTGAGCTGCCCTGGGCGAAGCCCATGTAGCATAAAGCCCATGCCAGTGGTCCAGAGAGTGAGCTTAGCATCGAATCACCTAGCTTCCGAGGAGCCTGAGCTCACTGCAGCCCTGGCTGGAGTCTTGTCCACAGCCTCCCAGGATACACTGTCCCATCATTACCCTGCCAATCATCTTCTACTTTCCTACTTTAGACTCTGAGGCGATAAACATCTGTTGTTGAAGCTGCCATGTTTGAGGATATAGGAGCATGGTGTTCATTTCTCAACTGTATGTCCAAGCTCCATGGGAGTGCTATTGATTGGCTCCTTACCATGTCAACAAACATGATCTGAGGAGTAACCTCCCTGGATTCCACTCTGCTCTTGGAGAAGACAGCAAAGGGTGTTTGGGAAAAGTCCAGCTGTGAATCCTGGTCCCACCTCCCTCCATTCTGATTGTGGTGGTTGGAACGAACATGACTCCCATTCTTGCAGGCCACAAGAATACATCATAGAGATTCAGCTGTGGATTAAAGCTCTACTTTGACAGGCCAAGGATCTGTCAAATGGCAAGCTATTTATTATGAATATTTGGTGCTATCCAGCCTTTAATACTTCAGCTGTCTTCTACTATGAAATTCTTGCATGGCCAAATATCTTCAGACCTGCTGAACTTCTTGGTAACTTCCCTGCTGGAGCCAGTACCTGGATAAGGTCATGGAAGCAAAGACAAGCTGGCGGGAGACACATAGCTATGATTCTTGTGCAAATGAAGCTCAAACTATCCCCCTGACCTCTAGAGGAACTGACTGAGAACAAAAGAGGTTTTTACATATCAAGATGAGAGGTAGTATATTAAGAAAGGGCAGGCATTTTTCTGTAGACAGAACAGCATGGTGGGAAAGAAGAGAGGAAGACAGAGTTTCAGTAGAAGATAAGCAGATCTCGGGTAGAGTTTTCTGAGTGCCAGGAGTAGAGAGTAGCAGAGATGGAGAAAGAGGATACCGAGGATGAAGACGAGGCCAGAAGCATAGGAGTTTAGTCGTTAGCAGGACTATGGGCTAGGGAACTGGATGGAATTGATGCATTGTAGACAGGATTTCATCCCAGAGAAATAAAGTAGATGGATATAGAGCTTGGTATGTCTAGAGTTATTCCTGCCCTGAATGCCTGATGGAGCTATAGCTGTACTGATAGAACTTTGTCTTAGAGGAATAAAGTTAACAGACATAAGAACATAGTGTACATAGATTTTTTTTTTCCCTTCAGATATCCCACACTGGACATAACTAGGCCCCGGACCCATAGACTCATAGACAGTAGCATTATTGGAGGTATGGCCTTGTTGGAGAAAGTTGGGGTTGGGCTTTGAGGTTTGCAGATGCTCAAACCAAGCCCAGCGCCACTCTCTTCCTGCTGCCTGCTGGTTGGATCTAGAACTTGGCTCCTTCTCCAGCATCATTTCTGCCTGGGGGCCACTATGCTTCCCACCATGACAATAATGGACTAAACCTCTGAACCTGTAAGCCATCCCCAGTTACATGGTTTCCTTTATAAGAGTTGCCTTGGCCATGGCATTTCTTCACAGCAGCAGGAACCCTAACTACCACAGTGATCAAGGGCGAGTCATTTTCCCTCTGTCCCCACAGAACTGGGGAGAATGTGCCACAATGCCAGGAGATCCACCTCAGGTCCTCATGCTGGCAAAACAGGCACAGTACCCCATGAAGCACCCCACAGCCTTTGCTCTGACTCCTAACGGGAAGGCCTATCAGGAGTTATCAGTAGGCACTGGGGACACCCCTCTCCATTGCACACACACCATCTATTCACCCTATGTAAGATGGGGGACAGGACCGAGGAGAGCCTTGGTTTTGAAAGCTGAGTGGGTAGGATATGTTCATAAAATTAGACATTCAAGAATCTTTTGGAAATCATTCCGGATCTCACTTTAATCTGTGCAAACCACAGGGCACCCCGTGTGTGTGGCATGCACACACAGACAACTCTTCTCACTGACTTGGCTGGAGAAGGTTTGGTGAATAACACTCTTTTTATGAGCAGCATCCTCTTCTCCCCCAGGAATGATGGAGCCTGATTATTTTATCAAGAGTCTGCCCCAGGTGATGTCTCCCTGACAGACACCCAGGCACTTGAAAGCAAGCATACCGCCCCGGCGTTCAGTTCACTTGGCTAATTTTAAAACTCTGAACGTCTATCGTGTACTTAGCTCTAAATTACATGTTAAATGTGGGTTTTCCTTAGGCCTCATTCAGCAGGTAAATAAAACAGTTTTGAGAAGGAGGACGTTAAAAGCTGTTTAAAAAGGCCCTGTGTTCCAGTCCTTGGACCGGAGCTGCCAGCTGCCTGTCTAGGCCAGGTCTCTCCTAGCTACTCTGCAGGCAGCCCTGGGATTTGGATACAACCCAAAGGGTAAATAGCAGTCCAGGCTAATGGAGCCCACCAGCCTGAGAGGTTCTCAGCATGGCTCACCCTTCCATCTACCTTCACATCCAACTGCTTTTTCTGCTTTCGAGGTCAATGCAGTTCCCATCCTGGCCACAAGGAGGCAACACGGACTCATTCTGCTAGCGGTGCTTGGGCCAGGGAAGCCAGTGGCTTGACGTTTTCCTTCCTGTCCCCCGGGAGGATGCCTGGAGACAGGACAAATATAGTGTAAACAATAGTCACAGCCTGCAATTTGGGTGCCACAGCCTCGGATGTCAGCTTCTTCTCTTTCTTTTTGTGACTCCTTTTTTTTTTTTTTTTTAAACATTTAATGAAAGGGAAAGGCTCTGGGTGTTTAGAAATAAACTCTCCTTTTTCAGGTCAAGGTCTAGGCTTAGATCTGCATGGCTGGAGCAGAGCCCTCTTTCTTGGCCTGAGTTGACAAATGTCTTCACTTGATGGCAGTGATGGGGCTTGCATCACCATGTGGTAGACACTCTGTGGGCCACCAGGAAGAGAGAAGACTGGGAGCTGGGGAGATGGATGCTTGGGAGGAGCTGTGGTCCTTCCGGTAGGGATGCAAAGTGAAACTGAGTGTGCAAAGTGAAGGAGGTCCAAGATGTCAAGTACCTCAGAGAGGAGGATGGAGGGGAGGAAGGAAGGGAGGAAGGAGAAGAGGGAGGGAGGGAGGAAGGACTCTAAGGTGGACGTCAGGAGCTGCAGGCAGTCAAGTGTTCTATTTCCTACACCCTGTTAGTTACTTTTTTCTGCTGAACAGAATATCTAACAGAAAGAAGTTGGGGAAGAAGGGCTTGACTCGCAGTTCAAGGCGACCGTCCACCATGATAGCAGAAGCATGAGGCAACTGCTCACACTGAGTCTGGAAGTGAGGAAGCAGAGAGAGATGGATGTTAGGGTGAGGTTAGACTTAGAAGTTCAGTGTTGTCCCCACCGACCTATCAGGTTTGAGGCTCAAAAAAACATATTAAAGGAAAGAAGGAAGGGGGCAGAGTGTGCCTGGCTTCTTTTCCTGCCGCCGCCGACAGAAACAACTTACAGAAGGAAGGGTCTGTTTGGGCTCACAGCTGAAGGGTGGTCCTTCCCAGCAGAGAAGGCATGGCAGCAGAAGCTGGAGACAGCTGGTCACATCCACAGTGAGGAGAGAGAAGGGATGGATGGTGGTGCAGAAACTCCCTTGAAGACACGCCCAGAGGTTTGTTGCCATGGTGATTCAAGTCGCCAGGCAAGGTTAACCATCAATCAGATCCTTCTGTCATCATCACTGGGGCCCAGACTACCGTCGCCTCAACCTACTAACCTGGCTCCCCACTTCCAACCGAGTTTCCTGCTTCCCTTCAGAATCCCATCTTTGACAAGTCTTTTTGCAGAGTCCTTGCCTGACTAGGGAGACAAGAGAATGAAGCAGACAGACAGAAGCACAGAAAGCCTGTATACCTGCAGGCCAGAAGAGGGCACCAGATCTCATTACAGATGGTTGTGAGCTACCATGTGGTAGCTAGGAATTGAACTCAGGACCTCCCTGGAAGAGCAAGCAGTGCTCTTAACCTCTGAGCCACCTCTCCAGCCCCCGGAAGGTGTTTTTTGGTATACCGGTTTAGCTAGTCTTGGTAGAAACAGTCTCCTTAGGGGGCAGTTTTCAGGGCATAGATGTCTCAGGGGAGAAAGCGAAGGTGGACATCTGCACACACTATCAACATTCATACTTAGACCCCCCCAAGGAGGTTTGTCCTTTCCCTCACCCCAGGACATAAATGGGGAGATGCTTTGTAGCTTGGGACACTCCACATTTTCCCATGGGTCTGACATGGCCATGTCAACAACTCACCCCTTTTCCCTGGCTTCCAGACTCTGCCTCCTCCATCTCTCCACCACACAACATTTTGACAATATCTCCTGTCCTCTACCTTCCATACACCCTGTCTCTCTAATTCCAGGGCTTTCTAAGCCCTTCCAAACCTTGGGGCTGTGGGTCTTATTAGTCCTTCCAGGGTTTTCTTCCTCAGCATACATCTCACATACCTTTCCTTGGGGCTCTAGGCTTAGAAGGACTTGGTGCTGGCTTTAATGTTCCAAGTTGCCAGCTCAAAAGTCGTCTTCTGATATTAGACAAGATTCCACTGTGTAGCCTACACTGGCCTTGAACTTAAAATCCCCCTGCTTTCCCCAGGAGCTGGAGCTACAGGTAGTATTCAGCTGCCATGTGGGTGCTGGGAACTGAACCTGGACCATCTGCAAGAATAGCAAGAGCCCTCCATCCCTGAGCCACATGGTCAGTTCCACTTTATACTGGTTTTTGAATGAAGCGCTGTATTTTCACTTTGCAGTTACCTTGTGAACTGTGTGGCAGATTCCACCTCTAACCAGGACACTCTGCTCATCCAAAGCCCAACTCTGCAGTAAGCCAGATGCCCCCTCATGGAGGCCTCTCCCACCACCCATCCGAAGGAGCCCCACCAGCCTCCCTTGACTGTGGACCAGTTCTAGTCTCCCTGTAAGCCCATTCCTGTGTGAACACCTGTCCTTCACCTTTCTGTCTCTTGTCTGTCTCCTGTTCATGCCTGCCTGCCCACAGCTGTGTCCATATGCACCACCCAAAACTGGGAGTCCTGACGTTCCTAGTCCCTTTGAACTGAGTGAAGAACACGGAACCAGGAAGAGATGGGTGTGTGATGGGGCTGTGGCTGTGCTCAGCTGGGTCCTGACGGAGCTGGCCAACTGTGGCTGCTCTTCCTGAGTGCGGTCAGTAGCCCTTTCCTTTGTCTCTAGCGGGCCCTGTGTCTGCTCGGCTGGACTCATCCTGTGTCCTGGGTTACTCCAAAGCTTTGAAGTCTGAGGGTTTGGGGGTTAAACAATTTCCTTTCATCATAAGATAAAGTTGTATACATTTGATCATGTTAAGACACAAAACGCATGGGCTGGAGAGGTGCTTCAGTGGGTGAGAGCACTGGCTGTTTTTTTTTTCCCCCCAGAGGATCCAGGTTCAGTTCCCAGCACCCACATGGCAGCTCACAACTGTCTGTAACTCCAGTTCCAGGGGATCCAATGCTACCCTCTTCAGCCTTCATTGAGCGCTACCTGTACGTGTGTACAGACATATATCATACACATAAAAAACAGTAAGATAATTTTTTTTAAAAAGACACACAACACAGCCGATCTAATCAGAATTCATGCAATTGTATTTATCATTTGTTTGTTTGTTTGCTTATTTATTTGTGTGTATTGGTATTCATGTGCCACAGCATGCTTGTGGAGGTCAGAGGACAACTTTCCAAAGTCTGGTCTCTCCTTTCACCATAGGGTCTTGGGGATTGAACTGGGTTGGTCAAGCTTGGCAGCAAGCGCCTTTACCTGCTGTGCCATCTTGCCAGCCCCTTGGAGAGGGCTCTATTGCTTGTTTTTATTGGTGTTTGTTAGTTTGTTTGAGGCAGAGTCTGGCTGTGTACCTCAGGCTGGCCTTGAACTCGTGGTCCTCACACACAAACCTGGTAACCTGGTATTCTGAAGGTTTTTATCCCAGGCTCTGGGTGGCCAGCACTAGAACACATGAATGCTACCTGCAACCTGCAGATGAGTTAGCTTCTTGTCGGTACCATGGCCAGGTAACTGCTTTTCTTTTTTTCTTTTTTCTTTTTCCTTTTTTTTTTTTTTTTTTTGGTTTTTCAGACAGGGCTTCTCTGTGTAGCTTTGGAGTCTATCCTGGAATTCACTCTGCAGTCTGGGCTGGCCTCGAACTCACAGAGATCCGCCTGCCTCTGCCTCCCGAGTGCTGGGATTAAAGGCGTGTGTCACCACACCACCACTGCCTGGCAACCAGGTAACTGCTTTACCGCGGTCACAGCATTTCTGACTTCCCTGGTTTGATGAGTGTTTTCATTGTTGTCCGAAGCTTCTCATTCCTCTGGTAGACAATACAGTCACGGTTTCTCTTCTTTGTCCCTCTCTTCCTCCCATCTTCTTTCTCTCCTTCCTTTCCTTTTTCCTTTTCCTTTATTTTTTTTTTTCAAACAAGCTCTCATGTAGCCCAGGCTAGCCTGGAACTCCCTATGTAGCTAAGAATGACTTTGAACTTCTGATCCTCTTGCCTCCATCTCCCCAGTGCTGGGATTACAAGTGTGTGCCATGATACTTATTTTGTGCAATGTTGGGGATTGAACCCAGGGCTACACTAGGTGAGCATTCTACCAACTTGAGACAGGTGTGTGTGTGTGTGTGTGTGTGTGTGTGTGTGTGTGTGTGTGGCTCTGAAACTCACTATTTAGCCCATGCTGTACTCAGACTCATGGCAATCCTCCTATCTCAGACTTCTAAGTGCTGAGATTGTAGATTTGAGCTATAATACCTGATTTCTTCTCTCCTTCTCTGTTTTGCTTTTTCCTCCTGTCATCCCTCTCCCCTTTCCTCTCTCTTCCTTCCTTCCTCTCCCTCCCTCTTTCTCAGTCTATTCCTGAGAAATGTCTTGCTATTTTGCCCAGGCTGCCAGGGAACCCCTGGGTTCAAGTGACCTTCGTTCCCTCAGTCTCCCCACATCAGGAACCGCAGACATGCCAGGCTTTTCCCTTCAGCCCAGCACTGGTGAGTAATCCAAGCAGGACAGCTCTCTCATGTCAGTAGCGCTCCATCTGTGTCCCATTACAAGGCTCAGACCTTCCTGGCACCGCAGGCTGTGAAATTCTAGACCAGAACCAGCCGGAGAAATTCGTCTCTGACGTCAGCAGTTGATCCTCTGAAGCCCTGTGGCCGGGGAGGAAACAACTGGCGGCGTTTTCTCTCCCTGTTGGAGCTGCTGAGACACAGTCTGAGGAGCAGAGGGAGGGGCGAGGGTGGTCCAGGCAGGATGCCTGTGGCCGGCTGCTGGAGAGGTCGCTTGTTCCTCAGTGTTTGCAGGTCCACCTCCAGGTGAGCATCACTCTCAGTGGAGCTCTGAAGAGCACATCTGAGTTTGTGTTTTGCAAATGAGTTGAGACTTCTTGTGGTAAAACAGCAACAACAACTTAAGGCTACTTCTGAGACAGAGTTCCAATCGTATTGCTTTGTAATGTCCAATTAAAAATGATACACATCTATAAGCCCAGCACTCAGGAGGCTCTAGAGGAGCGGCTGGGATTCAAGCTGTCTGAATTTCATTTCTGTTGCTGTGGTGAAATATTCAGACAAAAAAGCAAGCTAGGAGAGAGACAGTTTATTACAGCTTACAATTCCAGGGTTTATAGTCCATCGTTGTGGGGAAGTCAAGGCAGGAACTTCAAACAGCTAGTCACATCATATCCACAGGCAAGAGAAGAGAAAACTGAATGCGTGAATGAGTGCTTGCTTACTTGTGGTCAACTTACTTCTGCATTCTCACACAGTTCAGGGCTCTCCGCCGAGGGAATGCTGCTGCCCACAGTGGGCTGGGTATTCCCACGCTGAGTAACTTAACTGAGACTATCCCCTAGTGACATGCCCACAGGCCAACTCTGTGTAGACAATTTCTTATTGAGTCTCTCTTCCCAGATAATGGTAGGTTGTGTCAACTTGACAGTTAAAACATCCTAGGATATATAGTGAGATCCTCTCTCAAAAAGGAAAGGGGAGGGGTTATTATTATTGTGTCAGTTGGTTGCTGATTTCATGGGATACAGGGGCTAGGACTGTATTCCTCTTGGCGACATAGTCTCTTGGCTAACTAATTCAAGACTATCGTATCAACCATTCGCTGAGCCATAAACTCAGCCTGAGGTTCATGAGGGAACTGAGAGAGAAGAGCAGTTGCTGTGAGTTAGATGTGAGACACTGATTTTGTGTGTGTGTGTGTGTGTGTGTGTGTGTGTGTGTGTGCCCTCTGTGGACTCAACAACTCCAAAGAGAGCATCAGGCTTGTTCCCATTTAATAGAAGAAGCATCAAGTCCTAGAGGCTATTTGAGCTATACATCTAGTCCACTGATGCTATAGTTCAGGTGTGATTTATCCCCCAAGGGTACAGGTGTTGGAAGCTTGGTTCCTAGTCTAGTGGTATTGGCAGAGTTGAAGATGTAGCTCAGTTAATAGAGTACCTGAGGTAAAGGGAAAATATAACGCACTTTGAGCCACCCACACCTGGGTCTGAATCCTCACTTAGCCAATTCTAGCTCACCATGAGTGTGGGTAAGTTCCTTACCTGCCTAAATGTGATCACCACATTTTAAGATGGAAATAACAGCTAACTCACAGGATTGGGTTCAGAGTGAAGTTAGATGCCATTCAGAAATGCTCCTCTGCTGCCCCAAAGTTAGAAGCCTCTGAGTCAACAGCCACTGAGCTGAAACTATTGTACCACACAGAGAAACAACCTCAGCTATTTTATTTCATGTTTTTCCACATGGGCTTTTTTTGATATAAGAAAATGGTCAGTTTCCGTTATAAAAGCAATAACGTCTAAAGGTTTGCTGTGGCCTCAGCTGTAATTTTGTTATATTCAAGAGCCTAAGAATGTTCTGAGGAGCCGTTTGGGAGGGCAAGCAAGGGAAATAATAAGGAAAATGATTTGAACTATAAAATTTCCAATTTTCAACTGAGTTTTCAGGAAGTCGTCTCATCCCAGCAGGGAAGAAAAGTCCCCTCATCTCCCCTCTGTTCATGCATTCTTTCCCCAGCCCATCTTAGTCCGATGATCTCTCAGAAAGAGTCGCCTTGGACTCCTACCCAGGTCCAGTCTGCAGAGCGCTGCTCCTCAGAGACTGGGTCTTGTTTCAAGGTGACAATGAAGCCTTTCCCCTGCTTCCAGTGCATATTGTCATTCTGCACAGAGGCCTCCTGTGCACTTACCACACTCCAGGGGATTGACAGTCCCCACGACTCTAAAGTACCTGTCACCCATGGACAGCTCCTGAATAACGAATTAGCAGAGGGAAATGAAGCGTCTCAGCACACAACGGGGCTTGTGATTAAGCCGGGGAAGAAGCCTGGATTCGTGTGTGTGTGTGTGTGTGTGTGTGTGTGTGTGTGTGTGTGTGTGTGCATGCACTCATGCTCTGCCTTTTGGCATACTAGGTAAAGCAGTCACTTTTTCCCATTGCTGAGGTAAAATACCTGACCAAAGCAATTTAAGGAAGAAAAGGTTTATCCCGGCTCACAGTTGGAGGATACAGTCCTTTACGGCATGGGGAAGGCGTGGTGGCAGAAGTCAAGGAAAACAGAACAATGGACACTGATACTCAGCTCACTGGCTCCATTTATTCAGTCCAAGACCCTAACTCATGGCATGGTACAGCCCACCACTTTCAGATGGGTCTCCATACCTCAATGATCCTCAGCAAGAAAAGTCTGTACAGGTATGCCCTAATCTAAATAGTCCCCCCATAGGAGTGCCTGGCCCAGAGGCTTGCTTTATAGATGATTCTAGATCCAATCAGTATGACAGCCAACCACAGCAAGACACCCTGAAAAGGGGATGTGAAATTATGTATACCTTTGATGGGACACCCCCTACACCTGACCTCTTTCCATCCCTTCACATGACAAAATCCACCTTCTTTAGAGGTCATTCACTCCCAAAGATGAGACAGCTGACTTCCTGTCAGATGCAGGCACGTCCAAATTCAGCCTCTCCAAGCTGACTCACGTGCTCCTATCTGAGTGTTTCCACTTTAAGCACAGTGCTGATTAAGTATAGTTCCATAGGGCTGGAGAGACGCCGTAGTAATTAAGAGCACTTGCTACTCTTGCAGAGGCCCCAAGTTTGGTTCCTAGCAGCCACATGAGGCAGTAACTCTGCCTCCCCCCTGGGGGGGGGTTGCTATTTTTCGCCTCAGTGTGCACCTACACTGTTGTGCACATACTGCCCCGCCCCCACCCCCGCCTCATAATTAAAATTAAATATTTAGAGAGCTGGGGACATTCCATGATAAACTAGCCTGGTCAAATCAGAGGTTAGGGATGCTGAGAACCGTAGACTCATGCCTATGGCTAACATTTTCTGCTGGCTTCTCACACCAACACCATGGATCTGATGCAGAGTTGGTTCAAGGCTTACGTGCATGCGGGACTCAGTAAATGCTTGGTTCTTTCACACACATAACTAGCTCATTGGCTGCATTGATTTCTTTCTTTGAATGGCCCTTGGCTTTTCTGTGTCCCAATCACCTCCCTTCTGACATCTCTGCTCCCTTCATTAAAACCCAGCACTGCCCCATCTTGCTGGGGCAGAGAATGGTGGTGGTGTGAGTTTGGGGAGAGAAAAAAGAAATATCGGCACACAAGTAAAGCTTGATTCGGTTCAGTCTTCTGGTTAAAGTTTGGATGTGTTTTGTTCCTCACAGGTTCTGGTGCTGGAAGCTTGGTGTCCAGGGTGGCGGTGTTGAACTGGTAGGAGCTTTAAGGTGGGATCTGGTAGTAGGTAATTAGGTCATGAGGGGCTCCATTCCCACGGGGCAATTAATATTTGCCTCCAGTTTGAGTCTCTTGTTTTCTTGCTTACACACAGTGATGGCTACCTTTAATTGTCAACTTGACACTAGGTATAACCATCTGGTAACACACTCTCAATGAGGGATTATCTACATTATATTGGTCTGTGGGTATGCCTGTGGCAGATTATTGTAACTCTTTATTGTTATTGTAAATGGTCTTTTTATAAAAAACCTGGAGCCAGAAACTGGAGTAAACACTGAAAGATCAGAGAGACAAAGGAACAAGTCATCTCTTACCTCTAGGACTCCTCAGCCTGAAAAGCTTTCCTCAGCCGAAAGACTCTAGCCAAATAAAGCCTTTTGTTCCTGTCTCCTCACGCCTTATACACCGTTCTCCGCCCAGTCATGTCACTTCCTGGGATTAAAGGCGTGTGCCACCACTGCCTGGCTCTGGTTTCTCTCCTAGACTGAGTCAATCTCATGGAGTCCAGGGTGGCCTTGAACTCACAGAGATCCAGACAGATCTCTGCCTCCCGGGAGTGCTAGGATTAAAGGCGTGTGCCACCACCGCCTGGCCTCTATGTTTAATCTAGTGGCTTGTTCTGTCCTCTGATCTTAAGGCAAAGTTTATTAGGGTACACAATACATCACCACAGATTATCTTAAATTAATTGATATGGAAAGACCCAGCCTGCTGTGGGCATCACCCTTCTCTAGAGAGGGAGTCCTCAACTCAGTGAGATTAGAGAAACTGAGCTGACCACAAGCAGTCAAACGTGCACTCATGTCTCTCTGCTTTTGGCTGTGGATGTGATGTGACTAGCTGTGTGCAGTTCTTGCTTTGATTTCCTCCAACGATAGACTGCACCCTGGAACTGTAAGTTACCATCAACCCTTTCTCCTCTAATTTGCATTTTGCCAGGATAGTTTATCAGGGCAACAGTAAGGAAAACAGGACACACCATCCATGGCAACTTCTGTTTGCTTCTCTCCACGTTGGGATGCAGGGCCTCACCAGACAGTGTCATGTGGTTTGGATCCTCTGGCTGCCAAAATTATGAGCCAATTATGATTGGGAATTATGATTCCCACTATTTTCTAAGTCCCATTGCTTTGTGTATGTTACTGTAGCAACACAAGACAGAATAATCCTCCTCTCATGGTGCCTCTTTGAGGAGTGCACTGTCCCCTTTGGACCCCTAGGAGGCTGCTCTGTCCAGGTCACATGACTTGGAGGTCTATGAGGAAGAGAAAGCCGAAGTGGAGGTGCCTCCTGGGATGTCCTTGAATTAAATTTCCAGCATCCCAGGCAGAGGGCAACCTGCTGTCCCCTCCCCCTTCTCCACTTGCTTGATTTTACTATGAATTAGAAGTTAATGAGGGGGAGGATTATAATGAACCCTTTTCTCTAGCTCTTTTCCCTTGTGTCGTGCCCGCCCCCCTGCCGCCACCAGCTGGGTGTCTCATTCCATTACAATGTGACACTTCCTGGAAGTGGAGTCCCATGCCACAGGTAAAGGACTTGTCTCAGATGCCAGGTGTGACTCTCAGGCGCCTTGGACTTCTGATCCACTGGCTGTAAACCTGGGGTTCCTGTCCCCATGAGAGGATGTGACAAGAAAGCCCTTACCAGATTTCCCAGCCTCCAGCATAGTAAGGAACAAACCTCTGTTCTTCATAAATTACCCAGACTTGGCTATTCTTTTAGAGTAACACCATGCCGTCAACTCTGAACTGGTGTCAAGAGTTAATGTGGGTCAGTTCATCTATCGACCCAGCACTGTCTGGAGCTCTGCTTCCAAGGGATCTGACACCCTCTTCCGGCTTCTGTGGACTCTAGGCTTGCAGATGGTACATAGCCATAAATGCAGGCAGAACACCCATACAGTCAGGTGGTGGTGGCACACACCTTTGATCCCAGCACTTGGGAGGCAGAGGCAGGAGGATCTCTGTGAGTTCACGGCCAGCTTGGTCTAAAGAGTAAGTTCCAGGACAGCCAGAGCTGTTACACAGAGAAACCCTGTCTCAAAAACTCCAAAACCAACCAAGCAAACAAACAGAATAACCCATACACATAAAATAAAATTTAAAATAAATAAAAATTAAAAATTTGCCATACAGATGGTACTTGAGTAGCTATGGTCTGGTTTTGCTAAGACAAGGTGGAACAGCAGCCCTAGGTTGGTCCCAGGTCATGACTTCAGCAAAAATTAAATAAATGTATTCTGTGAGAAATAGTTCAGACTATTCAGAATATGCAATAGGGAATATTATACAAGTTATGATTATGTTTAAATCACGTTATATATCTTTCTTATCAGAAAAGCCAATACCTATTTATGTATGTATATGTATGCATAGTTCCCACCTTCCCCTACAAAGCCAAGAAACACTTATCAGCACATTGCTCGTTCTGAGCAGCGTTTAGCCTAGTGGGTAATATGCATCCAAGATGCCACCCCAAAATGACAGTCTCACTAGAACAATCATAAATCATCATCGGGACATAAGTAGGGTGCCAGAGCATGGAGAGTCAAGAGGAGCTGGCAGCTTATGGGAAAAGTAGGTTCCATTTATTTCCATCTGTCAGTGGAAATGAATTCATTTTCCCACTCAAAGGCCCAGACCACCGTGGCTTCCTCTTCAGGTCTCCTGGCCTCTCAGAGATCAATCTGGGAGCCCAGAAGTTTGACGTTTAGATAAATAAACACCATAACTGCTGCTTTGGTCAGAACAGATTGCTAAGAATACAAAGCAAAATAACCTGAACCCCCAAATAACCCATCAGTTGTTTCTCAGAGAAGCACTTAATCTCCAGGGTCAGCAACCTGACTGGAATTTCATGGAAGCATTAGTATGGTGTCCTCTCTTGATCCCACAAAGAAAATCCCCCTTAGGATTGTTTTTCTTGGTGGTGGTGGTGGTAGTGTACACCTTTAATCCCAGCACCTGGGAGGCAGAGGCTGGCAGATCTTTGTAGGCAAATTTTTCTGTCCTGCCAACTGCTCTCCTCATAACCACACAGAGACTTCATATTAATTATAAATGTTTGGCCAATAGCTTAGGCTTGTTTTTAGCTAGCTCTTATAACTTAAATTAACCCATTTCTATTCATCTATGTGCTGTGCGTGCACCGTCCGGTGAGCGGGCTGCATTAAAAATAGAGACAAAACAGCGGTCATCATCGATTGGATTGACATACTTACACAGACATCCTGCTTCATGCTCATGCAATTCTCATGGTAGTGTTCTTTTCTCTATCAATCAGAACTGTCTATCTTGCCCAGCATCTCATTCATACTTATGTCATCTGCATTCTCCTAGCTCTTAACTCTTATCTGACTCTGCCTAGCTCATCTGCTAGTCACAGTCAGCTTTTTATTAACAGTGAGAGCAATACATCTTCACAGTGTACAGAAGGATTATTTCACAGCAACTCTCTGTGAGTTCAAGCCCAGCCTGGTCTACAGTGAGTTCCAAGATACCCAGGTCTACACAGAGAAACCCTGTCTCAAAAAAAAGAACTGCTTTCCATATTCACTTATTTGTTGTGAATGTGGACAGGAATACATGTGCCATGGCACACGTGTGGAGGTCAGAGGACAACTTGCTGGGGTTGGTTCTCTCCTACCATGTAGGTTCCAGATATCAGAGTCAGGTTGTCAGTCTTAGTAACAAGTACCTTCACTTGCTGTACCATCTCACTGGGCCTGGATTTTAAAAAATATTTATTTAATGTGTATGTATGCGTGTTCTATGGTGTGAGCACAGAGGTCAGAGGACAAGTTGTGGAAACGAGATCTTGCCTTCCACCACGTGGATTCCGGGGAAAGAACACAGATAGTTGGGGTCAGAGGGAAGCGCCTTTACCCAGTGAGTCATCTCACTGGCCAATCACTTATTCTTTTTGAGTCAGGATCTTTCCCAGATCACTCAGTGGTCCTCCTGTCTCCATCCCCTTCAGAGCTGAGGTTGCAGGCATTTGCAGGAATACCTGGCTTGTTACATGCTGGGCACTTAGGAGATAGAGGTAGTCAGATCTTTGTGAGGTCAATCCAGCCCCCTTTACATAGTGAATTCCAGGCCAGCCAAGGCTACATAGTGAGGCTCTAACTGAAAAACAACAAACTCTTGCAGAATAGAGAGGAGGGGCTGGGTGGGACAGACTCAGTGTCTCCAAGAACCTCTTCTTTCCCTTGGAGAAATGAGTTGCAAGGCTGTGTGGCAGGAAAAGTCCCAACAACCCAACAGCTGCTCTCTGCGGGTGTGTCCAGCCGTGGCCATGATCCTGACCGCTGTTGCATGTGTCTGACTTAGAAAGTTATAATGAACCTTCTAGAACTGGACCCAGAGAGAACTAGCGGCCTTTCACGACCCCAGCCTGGAGCTCAAGTGTGATTATGTCTTCACCAGCGCAGCCGAGCCGTCTCCTTCACCTTTGAAGGAGAGCTCCGTGTTTTGTAGCCTAAATTCTGGGCTTGGGAGAGCTCGAACTGGGACAGTGAGAACCAGGGAACAGGACAGGGAAGGACAGAGAAGGTGAGAGAACCTAGGCTTTGGAGAATGCTGGAGGTGGGGTCTGGGGCCTGGAACCACTGAGCAGACACAAAGAAGCTACATGGATGGTTGGTGGGAGTTGGTTACTTGGGTCTTCCGTTGTTCAAGTGCTAGTGAAAATTTTAATGTATTTTAGCGATTTGGGGCTACAGGATGCTATTTCTGGAGTTTGACACCATAGAGACTCACTGTCGGTGTTCCCAGCTTCTAATCATGTTTTCTCTGATTCTAAGACAAGGGTCTTCACTGAACATGGACAGTGTACCTCACAGGGTTCATGGCTTGCTGCTGGAGATGGACATGGGAGCAAAGCACGCAACTCTGTGAGGCCAGAAGAGCTCCAAGCCTTTGGAGAAGGATGGCGAGCAGTCAGGAGGGGTACTAAGATAGGCACAGCACACACACACACACATACAGGGAATCAGAAAAGTCACCTGATATGGGTGCTGGGAACCAAACCTGAGTCTCCTAAAGGAACGACAAGTGCTTTTAGCTGTGGACTCATGACCATGGTTTTGATGGTTAAACAGAAGCATAAACAAGTGAAGACTCTGTTCCAGATGGGGATATGCTCCAGAGAAAGGGAATTACATCCATAAAGGCTCAGAGAGGCCCAACAGTGTGACACAAGTCTACCCATGAGTGTTTCACTAGCCTGTAAAATCAGTGCTGAGAAATGACCCAGGCTCCGGCCTTCCACATTTCACTTCCGTGGATGTTATAGGGATGAGTGCTATGGCAAGGTGTTCTCCCAAAAATCAATTGCTGGGGTTGGGGATTTAGCTCAGTGGTAGAGTGCTTGCCTCGCAAGTACAAGGCCCTAGGTTTGGTCCTCAGCTCTGAAGAAAAAAAAAGAAAAGAAAAATGAATTGCTGTAAATGAACAAACCTGATTCCTGACCCTCTCTGGCTCCACTCCGTCGTCTCTTCCTGTGGCCTGTGATCCTGATATGATGCCCCTTGCTGTATGTGTCAGAACCAAGGGGACCCTACTGTCACCAGAGGTTGAATCAGTGGGGCTGTCCAGCTCCTCTGGGAAGTAGGTAGGGCCACAGAGCACGTACAGAAAGGAAAGAAATGCCCTGGTGCAGCCCCTTCAATTTCTCCCATCTCTTCTTACCCACTGAGCCATTGTTCCAGCCCTACGCTGCCTCTTCTCCTAGTTCCCACCCCACAGAAGCTCAGGAAATTGTATCTTTTTTTTTTTTTTTTGGTAGACCAAGTTGACCTTGAACTCGAAGATCCACTTGCCTCTGCCTCCCAAGTGCTGTGGTTAAAGGTGTGTGCCACCATCGCCCAGCTAAATTCTGTCTTTTAATTAGACCAAATATTTCCAACTCTTGAATTCTCTTCTCAACAGAAGGAAATGACAGGGGCTGGCGGACTCAGGTTTGATTCTCAGCACCCACATGGCAGCTTAGATCTTTCTGCAATTCCAGTTCCAGGATATCCAACACTCTCTTCTGGCCTCTGTGGGCATGCATGGCTGTGATCCACAGACATACCTGCAGGCAAAACACACATACATATAAAATAAGAAATGAATAAATCTCAAAAAAAAAATGTAAAAGAAGAAGACAATGATTTCACTAGGTACCTTAAAGGATTTTAAAAATAAAAACAAAAACTGGACCTGGTGGCACATGGCTTTAGTCCCAGCACTTAGAGGCAGATGCAGAGGCAGGTGGATCTCTTTGAGTTAGGTGGAGGCCAGCCTGGCTACATGATGCATTCCAGGCCAGCCAGAGCTACATAGTGAGATCCTGAGTCAAAAATAAAATAATAAGCTAGAATAACAAAAAAAGAGAAAGAAAAAAGGATGGATACACAATCTCTCACTAAAAGGCGGCAGAGACTCAGTCAGGGCCAGTTAGGCCTTGTTTGGACGGAGCACCTGGCTTCTCAGCTGGGTGTAAGGCGACCCTCCCGAGTTCAGGAAGTGCCGAAGCTCCCCTAAGCCTTGGGCATTTTTACAGTGTACGTGAATGTGATTGGGTCAGGTAAGGACAGTGACAAGAGCTGAGGACTTTGTCCACAAATCTGACCCCATGTCATCTCTAGTCCTTCCCGGTTCCTTTTCCTCACTGCATGATTTACCTCAGACATCATCCCTTGAACATTATCCACTCACCTCAAACCTGCCATCTCTGGCAAAAGCTACAGGCTGCTCCCCAAGTCCTCGGGCCCTCAGCGCGACCCTTTCCCCTAGTTTCCCTAAAAATCAGATATGGCCACAGGCCGCTTCGAGGACAATGGCAGGCTGGGCTTTGGTGCCCTGGGTGTGGTCCCTTCCGTCCCCATCCCTTCTGTATCAGGAGGTGAAGACATCTGAGGGCTTTGCAGAGATGAGGTGGGAGGCTCTTGGGTGTTCTGTATGCCTGTGTGGAGGAAGCAAGGCTACCCAAGTCTGGAACTTACATTCAGGAACCTCCCAAGAGCAATTCATTTCTGAGTTCTGTCTCTGTTTCTGTCTCTGTGTCAGACAGATAGACAGACAGACAGACACACATACACAGAGAAAGAGACAGAGACAGAGAGAGAGAGAGTCTGGGACCAGAGAATAACCTTAGTTGTCTTTTTCAGGAGCCTTCTAGCTGGCCAGGAAGCTCCAGACATCCCCCTGTCTCTACCTCTCCATCACTGAAACTAAAAGCAAAAAAAAAAAAAAAAGAAAAAAGCGTACACCACTGTGTGTGGCTTCCCCTCCCTCACACGAGACAGGGTCTCACTGTGTAGCCCTGGCTGGCCTGGAAATCAATATGTAGGCCAGACTAGCTTCAAACTCAAACTCACAGAGATCCACTTACATTCACCTTCTGGGTTCTGGGATTAAAGTCACGCACCCCCATGCCCTGCTGAGGCTTTTTGTTTTTTTAAACATGTGTTTGGCAATTAAACCTATCGTCACTGAGTAAGACATCTCCCCAGCTCGCATTTCTGACTTCTCTAATCAACCTAAGCTCTCTTTGTTATAGCAGTCCAGCCTTACTCTTAATAACGTCACAAGTACTCAATGACAATCCCAGCCTCATCTTCTTTATCCACTGCAGTGTACCCAGTGCCCGAGGGAGTACCTGACCCCTGGCAGGTGCTCAAACAATAATACCCACTGTGCCAGTGAATGGAGTCTGGATGCCTTTATTAGAACAACATGATAAGCTGTGCAGCCTTGACCACATGGGCCTCAGTTTCTTAACCTGTAAAGTGGGGAGAAAAATTGAGCTGCTTTGAGATGGCTGTGCTAAGCGAGTTCCAGGAAAGGCACAAAGCTACACAGAGAAACCCTGTCTTGAAACACTTCCCCCGCAAAACAACAACAACAAAAACAAAAAAAAAAACAAAAACAAATGCACATTACTAAAGAGATGGCTGTGCTTAAAGTATTATATGTTTTAAACTCAGAGAACCACACCTAACACTTTAAAAGTGCTCAGTTAAGTGATGGATATTTTCCTAATCATGATGACTATTTTTTAACCTTCATTTTTATTTTATGTGTATGAGTGTTTTGCCTGTGTGTTTACCGTGTGCATACAGTGCCTGCAGAGGCCAGAAGAGGGCGTCAGATCCCTTGGAGCTGAAGTTACAGATGATTGTGAGCACCAGGCGGATGTGGAAATTGAATTTAGGTCCTCAGGAAGAGCAGCCAGTGCTCTTAACCACTATACCATCTCTCTTACTCCACGGTGACTATTTTTACCAAGGAAGCATTGTGTTATCTGCAGCCTCTGGGTGTCATATGAATACATAAAGGGTGTCATATGAAATCAAAGCTTCGGGTAAGGCGTCCTTTACCGGGTAATTTTCTGTTCTGTGAACTCAGTGGGATGACTTTGGGGAAAGCATGCAAATGTATGCAAATCACATACAGATTCACATAAAGTAGTCTGTGAGTACCACCTCCGCATTTACTAGAAAGAAGTCTGAGGGCTTTGTTCATGTCACTCTCTGGTCTATCAGGTTTCTAATCTGTCCTCGCTGAAAGACACACCTGGTGGGGGGAGGGGGAGGCATGCACGTGGACGTGAGTGTGTCTGAGCGTGGGTCTCAGAGGCAGAGGAGTTGGGGATGGCAACTTCAGAGGAGTGGCAGGTCAAGACTGTAAACTTTAGTGCGTGTGTGCCAGCAAGAGGGCTCAGTGGGTTAAGGTGCCCGATGACCTGAGTTTCAATCTTTGGGACCCACATGGTAGAAGGAGAGGATTGACTGTCACAGACTTTCTTCTGACCTCCACATTTCCACTCTGATACCAGTGTGTCCACACACTGACACACACACATGTTCATGTCAAATAAATATATATAACGCAGCTTTAAAAAAAAAAAACTTTCAGCATGTGAGAGTGTTCTGGTTTTGACATTTGTCACTCTATTTATCATCAGGGTTGACTTGACCTATCTGGTTGGCTAGTTGAGCATCAGTGCTCCATGTATGTCCCTACCAAAGGTGAGTGCTCCACAAAAGAGAACAGCCCTTCTCAATAAAGGAAGGTAACTTGTTGGTATACAGGTAGCCATGCCCCCATCTACAGCCTACAAACGAGCTCTCAAGATCCAATATTTAAAACTTTCAGCCAGACATGATAGTACAGGCTTTTAATCCCAGCACTCAGGAGGCAGAGTCAGGCAGATGTCTGTGAGTTTGAGGACAGCTTGGCCTATAGAGTGAGTTCCAGGATAGCCAGGGCTATAAAGAAACCCTGTCTTGAAAAACCACCACCACCACCAAAAACAACAACAACAACAATAACAACGACAACAAAAGAAAGAACAGAGAAAATTATTATTAGCTGTTATGTGTAGATGTGCATCTCAGGTTTATGTCTGTGCATGCCTTTGAATGTATGTGCTTGTGTGTATACATGCATGGATGGAAGCCAGAGGTCAGCATCACATCTCTTCCTGTTTTTTTTACCACCTTTTGTTGTTGTTGTTGTTGTTTTGGTGTTTCGAGACAGGGTTTCCCTGTGCAGCTTTGTGCCTTTCCTGGAACTCACTCTGTAGCCCAGGCTGGCCTCGAACTCACAGAGATCTGCCTGGCTCTGCCTCCCGAGTGCTGGGATTAAAGGCGTGTGCCACCACTGCCCGGCTACCACCTTATTTTTTGAGGCAGGGTCTCTCACTGAACCTGAACATACCAATTGCCTAGGCTGTCTGGCCAGGGAACTCCAGGGACCTGTCTGTCTTTCCACTTCCAGCACTAGAGTTACAAGAACATGCTGCCATGCCTGGCTTTAAAGTGGGTACCAGGGATTCGAACTCAGGTCTTCCCGCTTCCGTGGACAGGCACTTTACCCACTGAGACATTTCCTCAGCCTCAGCTGGTCAGTCTTACACAAGGTGAAGGGAGGCAGTGAGGAAGGCAGGTTAGCACAAGGCTGTGCAGCAGTCTCGGCAACATGAGCTTTCCAAAGTAATTCAGTCTTCAAGCACTTTGTCCAATTATCATTCTGGACAGCAGACTCATTTGTCCCTACAAGCATGCACCCGTTCATTCATTTGACAAAGATGCAGAGAGCATGGGCTCCGGGATCAGCTCTCTGCAGGGTTCCAGGACGTAAGGACAGAGAGGACACTGTCGTTTTTGTTCACACAAAAAGAGATCGTTTCTTGCTGTCCTTGCTCACAGGGACCTCTTTTCATCTCAGAGCTCTGTAACCACCCACAACAGGAGACAAAGATATCACCCAGAAACACCACACATAGGGCAGGCCTGGCAGCCTAGGCTGCAGGAGATAGAGAGGAGGGAAGGGCCGGCTGTACCTGAGAAGGTCAAAGTCACACAGGAATGCACTGTGTCCCAAAGATGTGCAGGAGCCTGCCAGGTGGACTGGCAGAAGGGATGCTGTGTGCCAGGGCACAGAAGCATGAAGGCACATGGCTGTGTGTTCCAATTGAGAAATACGGTCAATGGTGTCAAGATGTACCTTTCCCTGGCACCACTGGCTCCTACAAACGCTGGTGACATTTATGGGCCTAGGTGCCTGCTCCTCAGTTATGGCCAACAGTGAGTCTGTGTTGTTTGTCCTCGGCTGTAACCTATGCTTTGTCACTTCAAGGAGACTGAGTCACAGAGAACTGGGGCTCTCTCCACATCTTTGTTTCCCCTAGAAACCCAGCTCGGCGCCTTGCTCTGGGCTCTCAAGCAGGCAAGACATTGAGTTTGCTGAAAGTGTGGGGATGGATGGAAATGTTCCCACCTTCATGATGCCCCTCTTCACTGAACACCCCTCCAGTGACCAGCATGAGCCCCCGCTTTACAGATGAATCTATGAAGATCTGGAGGCATGGCCATGGCCTTGTTTGTAGAACCGAAGCAGCCTAGGAACGCTAACTTTGGGACTGAGAAGGTAGCTGAGCAGAGAAAAGGCTTGCTCTGCAAACATGTGCACCCAAATTTGTATTCACAGCACCTACGTAAAAACCAGATATGACAGTGCCTCCCTGTAACCCCAGCACTAGGGACAGAAGGGAGCATGGAGAGAGAGAGGAGGAGCCCAGGGTCCTGGTGGCCAGCTAGTGTAGCCAAATGATGAGCTCTACCTTTAGGAGGAGACCGTGTCTCAAAACACTGAGGTGGAGAATGGTAAGGGAAGATACCTTAACTCAGCCTCTAGCCTTGACACAAGCATGCATGAGTGAAATCCCATTTATACACAGGGAGCACACATGCAGAGAAATACTGGCTTTGAATGCAGACCAAGTGGTACAAGGGTTGAAGCTTTGAGCTCCAACTTTACCCAAGCTTACTGCTCCCATTTCGGTACACTTGGTAAGAGAGCATGGACTTCGATTTATTTTATTTTATATGTGTGGTACTTTGCCTGCATATGTGTCTACACACCTTGTGCATTCAGTGTCTGTGGAAGCCATAAGTGGGTATCAGATTTCCTGGAACTAGAGTTAAGAGATGATTGTGAGCAACCACGTGGGTGCTAGGAATTGAACCCGGGTCCTGTGTTAGAGTGGTCAATGTTCTTAGCTGCTGAGCCATCTCTCCAGCCTCTGGACTTGAGTTTTGCAGGTGAATGTGAAAGTCCTGAGCTCCAACAAAATTTCTGTTAGTTCTTGTAGCTCCTTCCAAGCCTGGGACCCCTTTAGGATGGGTGGTATCAACTCCGTCCTTGTATTCCACAACTAACACAACACTTATTCTCCCAAGAAGGAGAACCAAAGGGGACTGGGTAAATTTGGAAAGTCAAGTTCCCTTAAGTAAGTGTAGATTTCAGTGAAAGACAAGCTGGGAAAAGGATTTGATGAAGGCTTGTGGAGGGTGGGATAAAGCCATGGGGTGCTGCCTGCCTGTGATGGGCTAGAGGGACTATAAATGTTTGGAGGGACCCAAAATTCCCAGAGTACTGCAAGGCTACAGCTGATGTGTTCTGTGATCCCTGCATACACCCTGACCTCTCACAGGACCAGAGTCAAGGCTGTCTTTGGAGGGACAAGGCCCTTGTTCTACCAGGAAGGCCGAGTGAGCATCTATCTCCGGGTGGGGTGTCATGGAAGTAATTGTGAAACCTGGTTGAGAAGCATCATTTGCAGGTGATGGTGACAATTAGTTAATTATTTAAACACTCCTTGAGTACCAACTGTAAGCTGAGGTGGACTCTGAGCACTGGAACAAAATATCCATGATTAATAGCGATTGTCAGCTTGATGGGATTTGGAGTCAATGTAGAAGCTCCCTTCTGGGTCAGTTCTTGAGGACATTTCCAGAAGGGTTAACTGAAAAGAGGATCCCCTCCCCAAGAGTGGGCAGCACTTTCTAATGGCCCAGATGTAAAAAATGACCCAGGAGAAAGCAACGCTTGACACCT
The DNA here is from genome assembly GCF_004664715.2 of Peromyscus leucopus. Classification (NCBI taxonomy): domain Eukaryota; kingdom Metazoa; phylum Chordata; class Mammalia; order Rodentia; family Cricetidae; genus Peromyscus; species Peromyscus leucopus. The sequence goes on from NC_051064.1 coordinate 144,531,945, forward strand.
GACTTTGCCTCTTGCTGCTGAGTGAGTCTGTATAATCGACGCTGCCTCCACCCCCTCCACGGCCATCAGAATCTGGCTTCTTTGGCCTTCTAACCTGGACTGAGACCAGCGGCTCTCCAGGAATCCTCCAGTCTTTCAGCACCAGATGGGGACTGCTAAGGCATCCAGCCACCAAAGTTAACAATCGGCTACCAAGTTCTCAGCCCTTCCAGTGTGCAGCCAGCCACTGTTGGACTATCTGGACTGTGTTATGTAAGTCAACCTGATAAATCCCCTTTGTAACACATTCATTCCATTGGTTCTGTTCCTCTAGAGAACCCTGACTAATACAGCGTCCCATTTCCATTTTAATGAGGGACAATAGAGTGAACAAGTAAAGAAAGAGGAAAGTGAGGTCTCGTCTAGTGATAATGAGCATTTTGACAAGAAGACAAGGGAAGTATAGGGTGATGGAGAAGCTGGGAAGTCGTGGCAGGCCTGCAGAGGAGATGATATTTAGACTGAGAAAATCCAAAGCCTACAATGGCACCAATAAAGCTAGACGCTGGAGGGGGTGGGGGTGGTGTTTATACAGAGGACACACCAGAGCAATGGCTTTGCAGTAGAAATCAATAAAGAGAAAAAGGAACAAGAAGGCCAGGCTGACCAGAGGTTGGTGAAGTATAGGTAAAGGAAGGGTCACAAGTCTTGTGGGAAAGATACACAGAGCTAGGCACGGTGGGATTTTATTCCAAGTGATTGTATTAGTTAGCTACTGCTGCATGACAAGTTGCACCCCCATTCCCATTTAATAGCTTAAAACTAAACGTGGTTTTATTTCAGTTTCTCTGGGTGAGAAACTACTTTGGGTTGGCCCCGGGGGCAGCCTCAAGTTCAACTGGGAAGGCTTCACTTTAAGCTCCTGTGGAGTTGGCCGGGCTCAGTTCCTCATGGGCTGTTGTTCTGAGGTCACTCTCCAATGCTTGCCATGTGGGCCACTCTAAGCTGGCAGCTTGCTCCATCCAACCGTGCAAGCCAAGAAGGTGACAGCTTGCTGGCAACATGGAAGGAAGGGACTCTCCTTTGTCACCCAGTCTCAGATGTGCCATCTTTCTCCATTGACTCAATTTGGCTTGCAGAAGCAAGCTGCAGACTCCACCCTCGCTCAGGGAACACCTGGAGGTGGGATCCTGAGATCGTCTTAGAAATCTTCCAGTCACACACAGGAACCTATCCGCGGCATCTGAGCAGGGGGTGACATATTCTGATATAAATACTTATATATTCTTGATCACTTTGGCTTCCTTGAGTGTTGGAAGCATGAGTTGGGCGTTGGGCAGGAGTAGAGAGCAGCTGGCAGTTAGAGCGCTGCATGGCTTTGGGTAAGGAGATAACAGGTCTTGCCAGTGGATAGAAGACGAAGATAGGTGGAGAGGGAGCGGGCGTGGGTGACACCCAGGCTTGCTGGAATATGTCTTGCCTGTGGGATGATGATGCCTGGGACTCTTGCTTTTCCCTGGGACAGATAGGACGCCAGGAGCCCTACCTTCTCCAGCCCCAATTAAGACCACACGTTTGACGGATGGTTGACTGGCATTAGGGGCACTGGCCATGAGCAAAGAACACACATTTCCTTGTGCCGAGCCAATGGACTGACCCCATGTCCTGAGTCCCATTAACTTGATCACATTCAGAATAATCAAGCTACTGAGCAAAGTGAAGGAATGCTGCCCACCTAGTACACAAGCCAGCCAGAGCTGGAAGAAGTGTGTGTGTAGAAGAAACACCTGCCTCTGTTCCCCTCCTGGAACCTGTGTGCTCATCATATAGCACCCCCTGGTGGTGGTGGTGCAGAAGGGTGGGGAGTTGAGATCAGCCTTTAGTAGGGGACACAGACAAAAAGTACAGAGTATGTTCTGCATCAAACTGCTTTAGGAAAAGGGCTAGAGTATGTTCTCATCCCTGGGGGACAAGGGATGTCCTCATGCCTCCTGCCCAGGCAGCCAGGCACTGATCAAAAAGTGATTCACACCAGTAATCCAAATGACATCACCTAACACCAGCCACATTTTTTATGATTCCTGCATAGCCTTTTGACATATTGGCATCATCTTGTTTAGGAGTCAAGGCCTGGGACTTTGGCTAATTTAGATGTCAACAAGGGGAAAGCCTGTCTGCTGGATTACTTTTGCTCTCAGGACCCTGGCCTTACTTAGGGGGTTTCCAGGGGACTTCCATGCATACAGCTCACCGAGGCCACATCTCCTGGATAATTGACAAGGATGGGAAAAGGACCAGACAGGATGAAGATTGGAAAGCACAGGGAGTTCCAAGGATTTCTGAAGTGGTAAAAGGGAGGATGGGAAAGGCAGAATAGGACCTTATATCAATATTTTAAAAATTACATTTATTTGGAGCCAGAGGGATGGCTCAGGAGTTAAGATCCCTGGCTGCTCTTCTGGAAGACCTAGGTTCGATTCCTAGCACCCACAAGATGGTTTACAACCATTTGTAGCTCTAGTTCCAGGGGATCCAAACTCTTCTTCTGACTTTTCATGTGCCAATGTGTATGAGTATGGGTATGTGTGTGGGCACACATGTGCCACTTTGCACCTGTGGAGGTCAGAGGACAACTTGTGGGCATTGCCTCTCTCCTGCCTCCATGTAGGTCCCAGGGACTGAATTCAGTACCTCTACCACTGAGTCATCTCTACGACCTGAACCTTAGGTTTTTAAAAACACCCATCAGGATATGTTGGATATTTTATACCCCATCTAGAGTGTCTTGAGTAGAAATCATTAAATGTTGCCTTTGAGAATAAACACAGGAGCACTTCTGACAAGCAGACGCTCTGGAAGCTTCTCCAGGCCTCTTTACCTGCACTTTGTCCTCTCCCTGGGAGGCTTTGTCCCAAGTGGGTGAGTGGGCACAGGTGTGGACCCACAACGCCTGCATTCTATTTCCAGCTCCTGTCTCTGACTCATAGAGTGACCTTGCTGGGGTCATGGCTTTGTGTTTCTTGCAAGGGGAAGAAATATCAGAGGTGGCAAAGCTTTCATTTTCCAAGGAACATGAGTCCTACAGCATGAGGGCCTCCTGATTCTCCTGAGCCTCAGCCATGTCCTGCTGATATTAATTTAAAAGCCAAACCAAAACAACGATTAGATCTGGATCCAAGGGACTTTGGGAGACAGTCAAAGCAAAAGGCAAGGAGTTCCCGACAGGGAGATTTGTGGCCACTTTTTCATGCATGGCTCCTACAACATTTTCCAAGTCACGTTTCCACACAAATAATCCCCTCATGCCCGCATGCTGTCTGTGCAAGGATAGAGGAAGCAGTTCCTCTTCATTTCAGGACAAGGGAGTCACAGCTAAGGAGGGGCATTTCTCAGCTGTTTTGTTTCCAGAAACCCCTGGCATTATTTTGCTATCAAGCTTGGCCTGTTTTGTGAGCTAAATACTGTGCATGTATTAGGTAGACAGCAACCGTTTTGTTGATCAAAGTCCCCCCATGAGTGAATGCCATGTTACTCTTGGTGTCCTTTTTCTAGATAAAAGCCCACCTCTCGCCAGGCTAAATTTTAACAGACAGCATCTAGGAAGGCTTCAGAAAGACAAAGGAACCTGACCTACAATTCTGTGCTCAGTAGTAGGCCCCGAACAGACACCAGGGGAAGGGATGGGGATCTGACTCAGTACAGAGCTGCAGCTGGTCAGGGCCCTGGGCAGGAAGACCCCTGTACATACTTAGCCCTACACGTACAAGGGAGGACAAAATGGCAGCCCGATCAATCAGGTGTCCTGAGGCAAAAATGCCCAGAGCTCCAACAGGTCCTGTGGTATTGCTCAGCTCTGGTGCGACTAACAGTCAGAACAGAACCTGAGGCTGAAAGGGGCAGCTTCTCTTTTCAGGGTGCTTTTGCAGACTACAGGGTAGTAGCATGTGCTTATTCTGGCTACCTGCTTGCATCTTCAACAGCACACCACTAGTGTGGCTAAGGCTCCTTCATCTACCCAGATCTTTTCCACCCCATACTGCCTCTTTAAGGGGCAGAGCCCCTGAAACTGGAGATTGTAAGGATATTCTGGGGCCTGGGAGAGAGTGGGGATACAAGACAGGGGACTGCAGGTCTGACTTGGTGGCATGGGTATGTGCAGGGCAGAAGCTACAGAGGGGGCCCCTCTTGGAACTCACACAAGTGCTATTATCCTCTTGGGTCCCCCTGGCTCCATCCCAAAGGCTGCCTGATCCCTGGCTCAGAGGTACCAACTGGCTTCCAAACTGGAAAAAGAGGTCATCCAACTCCCTTCAAACTGGGAAAAATATCCAGACTTAGCTCTGGGACTTCGGAATAGCTGGCTCCACCAATCCCCAGCAGAGCCAGGGGCTGGGGCAGGGGCCGTGGCGGGGGGGGGGGGGGGGGGGGGGGGGGGGGGGGTGTTGACAGCTGTTCCCTGAGTTATTTTGAGCCAGGGGCTGAGCTTTTCAGTTCCAGGGTACTGGGATTAAAATAGCCACCTGCAGGGCAATCTCCTTGTGGCTCTGTGGGGGCTTTCCCAAGGAAAAGAGTCAAAGCTGGGGTGGGGAGAACAGGAGGTTGGCTTGAGGAATGACAGGGAAGGGATTCTGCCACTGTCTAGGACCAGCCTCACCTCTGTGGAGCTCTAAACCTTGGCAGCTCTCCGATCAGATCACTTTCCTCGGGCATCCAAATGAAGGGCTGAAGGGGAATGGAAGAAGTTGGTAACTCCCGAACTGCTTCTGGCCTTCCTCAGTCCTCACAGTGAGTGATGAGATATCAGCTACCCTCCCCATTTCACAGATAGTTCCCCAGGAGTTCAGGGGGTTTAAGAGACTCTGGTCCCTGGTCAGCCAGTTCCCTTCCAAACTGCCCCTGTGCCTCTTGTTTGGGCCTTGCTCAGAGCCACAGTAGTTCCATGCTGAGAGGATAATCAGTTCCGTCCCCAAGCTCAGGACCAGCATGGAAAACGCTGACTGGCCGGGGCCATCTTTCCAGTCACAGCAGGACTCTGGCAGCTACCCGCCAGGCTCACAACCCTCCTCCAGGAGAAGGTGGGCCCAAAGCAGGTGGGAGGAAGGAGGGTGTCGGAGGGAAGCCCAGTCATCCTGGAGCCTAGCCCGTACTCAGTTTCGCAGCCCCAGACGGGGACTTGAGAGCCTGCGGGCATTGTCCAGGACTTGGAGATAGAGTGATCTGGGGCCCCTTTGGCAGAGACGGGGGTGGCGCTGCGGGCGCATGCCCCAGACACGCCCTATGATAATCGCTCCAGGGATCGGTCACCGAACTTAGTCTTGCGCGCCACTGGCCAGGTCCGTGCGACAGGTCCCACTTCCTCGCCCGAGTGGGGTCTCGCCGGGCCCCCTCCGCGATCCCCTCCTATGCCTTGGAATGTTCCAGAGGGTCGGTTTCCTGTGCGGGTGAATTCGGTGCCCAGCGCCTCTCCTCTGCCTCCTCCCTCCCCGCTGCCCGGACACCCCAGGTCGCTCAGTCCCCGCCACACTCTCATCGCCCCCGCGCGCCCGGGAGCAGTCTCCCCGCCCCGCGCCGCTGCCCTAGGGCTCCCGGCGCCCCGCAGCCAGGGCCCCGCTGCGCCTGCTTCGCCCCAAGAGCCGTGTCCACCGGAGTCCCCGGGGCCATGAGTCTCTGCGCTGTGTCCCACCGCCCCACCGGTGCCGCTGCGGCGCTGGGGCTCGGTAGCCTCTTGATGCTGCTCGGGCCGGGACGCGCGTGCCCCGCGGGCTGTGCCTGCACCGATCCCCACACCGTGGACTGCCGTGATCGTGGGCTGCCCAGCGTGCCCGATCCCTTCCCCTTGGACGTGCGCAAGCTGCTAGTGGCCGGCAACCGAATCCAGCAGATCCCCGAGGACTTCTTCATCTTCCACGGAGACCTGGTCTATCTGGATTTCAGGAACAACTCGCTGCGCTCGCTGGAGGAGGGCACGTTCAGCGGCTCCGCCAAGCTGGCCTTCCTGGACCTGAGCTACAACAACCTTACCCAGCTGGGCGCCGGCGCCTTCCGCTCGGCGGGGAGGCTGGTCAAGCTGAGTCTGGCCAACAACCACCTGGCCGGTGTGCACGAAGCCGCCTTCGAGAGCCTGGAGTCGCTGCAGGTGCTGGAACTCAACGACAACAACCTGCGCAGCCTCAACGTGGCAGCTTTGGATGCTCTGCCCGCGCTGCGCACTGTGCGCCTGGACGGGAACCCCTGGCTATGCGACTGTGACTTCGCCCACCTCTTCTCATGGATTCAAGAGAATGCATCCAAACTGCCCAAAGGTGAGCCAGAGGGTGGCTGAAAGCCAGGGCTGGGTGATATAGGGAAGGAGCTGGCAGAGTCCAGCCCAGTCTGGATGTTGGGGCCTCGCTTTGGGGACGCAAAAACAAGTCCCCTGAATGAGAATCCCTGTGGGTGTAACTCCACAAGATCAGCTGCCTGAAAGTCTCCCGGATATGTTGGCAAAGAAAATGCCAAAGATCACATCCGGAACTCTCCCAAGTTTCTCCCTTTCTTCTTCACCTCCTACCCAGATTTAGGACCCGCCTTTTCTCCATCACTGTGGTCCACATCCACTTTGGGAGCTTTTGGGTCCTAGGACAGGGGTGTGTGAGGAAATGTACTGGTTCTTTCTAGTGGAAAAACCCGGTGCTGTGTGGGACACCATACCATTCCCAGAAACCAGAGATGGAGAGGAGCTGGCCAGTCCTGAATGTAGTCTAGCTGCCACAGATTCTAAACTGTTCTCAGATCCCCTTGACTCTTCAGGCCACCTCCGGTGAAGAGAATCCCTGGTGAAGACAAAGGCAGCTTAGATGTGGAAATGTGGGCACCTTCCCTGCTTTCCTGTTGCCCCTCCTGGTGGCCCCCACACACCCAAATGGCTGATGGGAACACAAGGGCTCTAGGAACACAGCACAAAAGAAATAAGGGCAGAGCTGGGAAGTCAGGGACTCAGCATTCATTGGGGTGTATGCCAGGACTGAAGGCAGGTAATATCCTTACTTGGGTGGAGTTCACCTTGCCTGTGAGCATTGGCCAAATTGACCTCCTGAGAGCCTCTAAAAGCTTTGGTGAAGTTGGCTGCAGTCCTGTATAGCACACATTATAAAGGGTGGCTGTGAACTTACCTTTATTCTTCCCATTGAAAACTCAGGAACACTGTTTCTTGGTGTTTCTTGGAATTCCTGTTTACTTGTCCACCCCACAGGGTCATAGGCACACACCCTGAGCCCTGCTGTTGCTCCTGTGACAAGTGGACACTTTCTTTCCCTAATAACTCTATCAGTGAACAGTTTCTAAAAGATCTGGCCTGCGAGCTGCAGACTTCCCCAGGTTTGAATGATGCCCTTCTCCTGACTGGCTCCCTAGATCTGCCAGGATATTCTGAATGACAGGAATGCCCTGTCAAAGCCCTCACTGGAGAGAGGGTCACCTTGTCTCTGGTTGCTCCCATCTTAGTGGACTGCTTGTCAATTACCCAATTGTGTGTCTACTATGGGGCTCCCATTGTCTTCCAGTTAGGGGCAGGAGGTTGGGTTCTGTTTTCAGTATTGCCTTGGGTAGCTGGGACCTTGAGTGGACTTTGAATGCTCCTGTGCCTTGGCTTCATTGTCTCTTGACTGCTTGGGTTGACCTCTGAGACCTCCACAGAGTCTGAAGTCCTAGGTTTGAGTTTTGCTTTAAGGTCCTGGGGACTCTGAGTAGGTCACTTAAGGTTTTTGAGGCTTCCCTTCTTCATGTGTTGTCAAAATCAAAACACAGTAATGAGGGTGTAACCCCAGAGCAAGGGGAGCTGCTACTCTTCCAACATCCAACATCCTTGGGAGAAAATGGACAGCGGGTGGACACATGGGCCTGGAAGAATGGACAGGCACTGAACAGAAGACAGTGTAAGGGTTCTGGGGACAGGGCAGGGCAGAGAGGGAGACTAGTCTCATCCAGCCAGGAGAGGAGGGACAGCTGGACGACACCTCCTGGGGCACAGAGCCAAGGGCAGCTCCAGGCTCTTTGCAGCTGCCTGCAGAGCGTGGCCAGAACGGTGTCCCCAAAGTGAACCAGAAGCTGGGAGGGTGAAGGAACCGTCTCAGGCTGAGAACTGAGTGTAAGACTCAAGTCCTGATCTGGACTCGGGCTTATGATTTGAGATGAGCCCCTGACCTCCCCAAGCCTCAGTTTCCCTGCTTTTGAATGCCAAATATGGACACTGTCCTCCTGCCTGCTGGGAGGGTTAAAAGCTATTTGCTTGATGAAGGGCACAATGATGCCCAGTGGGCCGTGGATGCTCAAGAGGGGTATCATACTTGACAGTTCCTCAAACTTTAATTGGCACATGGTAATTTGCATATTATTGGGGCACATAATGTGGTAATTTAATACATGTATGTGATGTATAGCTATCAAATAAGAGTAATTTTCCATTTCTATCCCTTGAACCATTGGTCATTTCTTTGGTCTGGCCTCTTGCAAGCTCCTTCTGGCCTTAATACAATATAAGTATGTTGATATGGGGACTAGAGATGGCTCCGTTTATAAAGGGCTGCCACACAAGCATGAGGCACACATGTAAAAGTCACACATGATAGTGTGTGTCTGTGACCCCAGTGCTAGGGTGGGATGGGTGGAGATAAATGGATCCCAGAGCTCATTGGCCAGCCAATGTAGCTGTATCAGAGACCTCCAGGCTCAATGAGAGGCACTCTTCTTTAAAAATGATGGTGGAGGGGGCTGGAGAGATGGCCCAATGGTTAAGAGAACTTACTGCTCTTACAGAGGATCAGAGTTCGGTTCCCAGCACCCAGGCTGTAATCCCACCTCCAGGGGATCCAACACACTCTCCTTGCTTCCCAGGGGACTGCACTCCTATGGCACACACAGCAGACTTGCATAGACATGATTAAAAATAAAAACACATTTTTAAAAGGACACTTAAAAATAAGGTGAAGAGCAACTGAGGAAGACACATGACCTCTGGCCTCCATCCGTATGCACACTTCACATGTGCATCTGTACCTGGTTATACATGTACACACACACACACACACACACACACACACACACACACACACACACACACTAAATAGTAAATAAGATAGCCTGCCTGTGCTGTAGAACGCTAGGGTTTTTTCCTCCTTAGTATCCATTATGTAGCCTCCCTCTGTCCCCCTCCCCCACTCCTTCCCAGTCTATCTTTCATGGAGGCCAAGGCCAAATCTCTAAAGCCCAGTTGGAGCACTGAATGTGTGTGTGGGTGTGTGTGTGTGTGTGTGGGGTGTTTGCAGTGTCAAATGCTCTACCACTGAGTGACATCTCCAGTCCTGTGTGGCTTTTCTGTAACACACTTACCTCCTCTATAAATGATGATACAGTACCCTCGAGGTGAGGTTCCTGGGAGGCTTAGAACAGTAGCAACAGGAACTGCATGACTTTTTAAGTGGTGGCGTTGCCCAGACTGCCCCACCGTGGAGAAGGCACATGTGCAGAGAAGCCACACTCATACAAAGTGTGGCTTTGACTGAAGACGCTTCCTCCTGGCTCCCAGCTCCCTAGCCACACTGACCACCAACTTTCTGCCAATGAAAATCAGGCTGCGCGGGGTACAAGCTCGAGGCCTTCTAAGAAGAAGCTCTGCCTCTCCCCGGGGAGGGAGCCCCCAGGCCTGTGCAGCTGCCTCTGGGGTTGCTCTCTGTACCTGTGCACCCTCCTCCGTCAGGCCGGAGCAGAGCTTTCTCCTTGCGACCTTGACTGCCTCAGCCAGTAGCAAAAATGTGCTCTCTGCCAGGTGAGCCTCCCCTGTGGCCACACAGGGATGGAGAGTACTCAGCCCCAAAGCAAGTTCCCAAGAGAGGAAGGGGCGGGAAGGGAGGGACAGGCCAGGCTCTTTCACTGGGCCTGAGGCCAGAGAAGAAAGTGCTCGGCTGGAGGGAGAGGGCGGCGGCGAGGGATGCCAGCGCCCCAGGGGCCAGGTAACAGAAAGCAAAACAAACCAGTGAACAAAAGGCCAAGCAGACATTCTAGGGTGCCCAATTAGTGCTGAATTTCAGATACGTGATAAATTGCTTCTTAATATAAGTGTGTTATTCTTAAAGACACGAGGAACAAATATGCCATACCTATTTAATGTCATACGGCATATTTGGTATTTATATGAAATGTTGTTTGTCTTTTATATGAAATCCAGGCCTAGTTGGGCATCCTATATTTGTGTTTTCATTTAATTTGATGTAGTATATCATATACATGTGATATGTGGATATGGCATATATGTGGTGGCATGTATGTATAAGTGTAAATGTGGAGGTCAATGGACAGCTTTTCAGAGTCTGTTCTCTCCTTCCACTGTGTGGGTCACAAGGGTAGAACTTAGGTTATCAAGCTTGGTGACAAGCGCCTTTACCCACAGAGCCACCTTGCCATTTCCCATGTTTGATTTGTTTGTTTTTGCAATAGGGTCTTGCTGAGCAGCCTAGGCTGGCCTGGAACTTGTGATTCTCCTGCCTCAGCCCCCCGCCCCCAAGTTCTAGGATGCCAGCATTCATTTCCATTCCCAGCTCTCTGGCACGCCTACCATGCTGTCTATAGTTATAAACCTCTGTCATTTCTACGTCTCTTCTCACTTAATGTCTGTGCCTGGTGGACACCTTCCCCAACAAATTTCCCACCAAGAAACAAAAGCAGTACCATGTGGAGTGGCTGGCATGGGGCTGAACAGTTAGTGGCTGAGACAACCTGGAACTCTGGGGTGTCCCACCCTGTGCCCCATCCTTCTGAAAGCCATGGGAAGGGACACTGTCCTTCCCCCTCAGTCCTCAGTTCCTGGGAGACATCAGGCTCCTTCTTCCTTCCAGTCCTGGGTTCTCTACCTGCTCTGGTGGTTCACCATGAGATTCCAGGCTCCCAGGTAGTGAGGGGCAGTGGGTGGCCAGGGCACAGAGCTGATATATCTCTTTAAATAGAAAGTACCCCAGACCCGGAAGTCAGAGAGACTTTGGGTAGAGAGAGATGGGGGGGGGTTCAGGAGGTCAGGAAGCATCTGGTGATGACACCTTGGTTACAGATGCTATGCTCTTTACAGCTTCACTTTGCCAGAGCTTCCTTCACATAGAGCTGGCAGGTGGACAGCATACTCTGAGAGCACCCAGGAGCCTCCTGTGGATCCCTAGGTCCCTAGGTCTTGAACGAGCACCAAGGAAGAAGCCCACGATCTGTGCTGGATGAGCCCCATCTGGGGCTTTCCTGAGCACCGGAACCTGACAACTCCTTCCGGGGAAGCCTTGGCTCCCTGGCTCTGTACTTTGCAGCTGAGTGATGGTCTTAGTTAGGTTACTACTGCTGTGATGAAACATCATGACCAAAAGCAACTTGGGGAGGCAAGATTTCGCTTACATTTCCACATCACTGTTCATCCTCAAAGAAAGTCAAGGCGGGAACCTGAGGCAGCAGCCAATGCAGAGCCTGTGGAGAGTGCTGCTAACTGGCTTTTGTTACCCATGGCTTACTCAGCCTGCTTTCTTATAGAACCCAGGACCGCCAGCCCAGGGGTGGCACCACCCACAATGAGTTGGGCCCTCCCACGTCAGTCACTAATTAAGAAAACGCCCTATAGGCTTGCCTACAGCCTGATCTTATGGAGGCATTTTCTCATTTGAGGTTCCCTCCTCTCAGATGACTTTAGCTAGTGTCAAGTTGACATAAAAACTATTCAGCATAGTGATGTTACTTAAATTGCCTACTGTCTCTAGGCCTAAGAATTTTCTTCTGCAATCAAGAATATAGGTATCAGACCTGGAAAGCTATCTTCAAATAAAAATCTGTGGGTTTAAAAAAAGTGCATTCATATATTTTCTTTTCCTTCCTTTTTTTTCTTTTTATTTATTTCTATTTATTTGGTTTTGTGACAAGGTCTCACCATGTAACTCTAGCTAGCTTGGAACTTGCTATGTAGACCTTGAACTCACAGAGATCCATTTGTCTCTGCCTCTTTGGACACCGCTATACCTGGCTGTGCAAATCTTTTCATGAGGGTGTGCCCGCACTGTGCGCACATGTGCCCAGTAGCCTAGATGCCATCACAGAAAGCCTGCTCCTATGCGGTCCCTCGCCTTGGTCCTGGAGCCATGGTGGAAGATGGTCGCTGGGATTGAGAGATAGAAGCTGGCAGACGTAGGACTGTATGCCTGGCTTTGGAGGGGCAGGGAGCAGTTGGCACAGTCTCCACGAGGCCTGAGAGAGCAGACATTGGGAAAGGGTCCAAGGGGTCTCATCACAGAGGCTGATTTGGCCAGGCCTCTTCTTGTGCCTTCCCTTTCTAGCCGCGGTCATGTCATGTGTTCTCAATGGTCACAGCCCCCAGTACCGGAGAGGAGATGCTTGAATCTATTGACCTTGACACTTGGAGATGTAAGGTGTGGGCAGGCAGGAGGGTAGATATGGCAGAACTATGCAGATGTGCCTTGGCTCTGCCTAACCCTGGTCTCCACCAGGAAAGTCTCTTAGAGAAGACCCAGCAGATCTGCCTGGAGTGTCCTGGATCTCGAGGGCTAGGAACCCCAGTGGGTACCTCTGTGGGCGAGTCCTTCTATGAGAGGGTGCCATGGCAGACAGGGTGCTTATTCAGGCCCTGGACCATATCACTTAACCCAATTTGCTGTCTGGCTCAACTCAGGACCAGTGGGGGAGGGAGTCCATCCTGAGCCCCAGAAACTGCCTCAATTTTCTGATGTCAAACAGGCTTGCCTTGGGCAAATGAATGGAGATTACTGTCATCTAGATGAAAAAAAAAAAAAAAGCTAAAGCTTGCCTGAAAGTCACACAGTACTTTCTCTTAGACAGCTCCAAGGTGACTCTCTCTTTTTTTCTAAAAATAAAATAAAAGCAGTTTTCTTTTCCTGATTATAAAAGTAACAAGCTTCAGTTATCAGAGAGGAGCGGAGGAGCAGATACATATTACGTGATGATAATAAAAATTAAAAAACAACCCCCAAAGCAAACAAACAACAAAAATAAAACAAAACAAACAAGCAAAACTCCCCAGAGGCTGGAGAGAGGGCTCGGCAGCGAAGAGCACTGGCTGCTCTTGTAGACGACCTGAGTCTAGTTCCCAGCTCACAACCATGTGCGATTCCAGTGGATCCAGTGCCTTCTTCTGGTCCCCAAGTTTATTGCACACTCATGATGCACTTGCATACACGAAGGCAAAAACTCATACACATAAAATAAAAAATAAGCAACCAGAATCCTTTTACTATTAAAGTTCTATGTTTAAAAAAAATTTTTTTAGATGGCATTATGGTGCACACCTTTAATCCCAGCACCCAGGAGGCAGAAATGAGTGTAACTCTGTGAGATCAAGGCCAGCCTGGTCTACATAATGAGTGCCAGGACAGCCAGGGCTACATAGTGAGACCCATCTCAAAAAACCAAAACAAACAACCACACAGAAAAGGAAATGTTAGACACAAAACCATAAATCCTGTGCTGGCTAATTTTATATCAACTTGACGCACAAGTTATAGTCATCTGAAAGGAGGATACATCAATTGAGAAAATGCCTCCATAAGATCGAGGTATAGGCTATAAGGTATTTTCTTATTAGTGACTCAATGTGGGAGGACCCAGCCCATTGTGAGTGAGACCATCCCTGGGCTGCTGGTCCGGGGTGCTATAAGAAAGCAGGCTGAGCAAGCCATGGGGAGCAAGCCTGTAAGCGGAACTCCTCCGTGACTTCTGCAGTGGCTCCTGCTCCCGGCTTCCTGCCCTGCTTGAGTTCCTGCCCACAGTGCTTTTGAAGATGAACTGTTGTGTGGAACCATGAATAAAATAAACCCCTCCCCTCCCCAAGTTGCTTTTGGTTATATTGTTTCATCACAGCAACAGCAGCCCTAACTAAGACAAGGCCTGTGCAGCTAGCCACACTTGTGGGGGAACGGGTGATGAAAGTTACAGAAGAGGGAGAGGAATGGGGTGACCAGGGGCTGAAGAGTGGGCATGTAATGGGGACAATTTCTGTTTGAGAGGTATAGGAGCTCTGGCTGCGTGGTGCCAGGACGCTCCAGGATGAGCCCTTGACCCGAGGCTGTGCATACTTCTTTCTGTCCATGAAATCAGCTTATTATTTAATCAGACAGAGTGTCTGCTGGCCGAGACAGGGAGGATGATTGGGAACTTTTCCCGTGTGATGGTGGATATTTAATGAAAGTGGCAATAGAAAACAAAAGTTAGCACTATAGGAAATGAGAGCCCGTGTTCCTCGGCACCCCAGAGCAGGAGCAAGCCTCGCAGGGCTCCTTGCACACCTCCTTCTGCAGCATTCCTCTGTTGTGGCATGCAATAGTTCCAGCTGAGGCCACAGCACACACACCTTCTCCAGACGGTCAGGGTGACAGAGAAGAGGTACCTGGAAAGACGCTAAACAGGGTGTCAGGAGACTTGGGGTCCAGGCCAGAGCCTAGGCAACTATCCTGTTTAGCTTTCTATTGTGATAACACCATGAAACCAACTTGGGGAGAAAGGGTTGATTTCATCTTACAGGCCAATGGTAGATGGAAGGAAGAGCTGGGACTCTCTTACAGGCCCCAGCCCATTGTTGAAGGAATTCAGAGTAGTAACCCAAGTAGGACAGGACCTGATACAAGGACCACAGAGGACCACTACTTACTGGCTTGTGTCCAGGCCCACCAGCCTCAGGACAGTACTGAGTACAGTAGGCTGGGCGCTCTCACATCAATTAGCAATCAAGAAAGTGCCCCTACACAGATGCCCACACGTGAGCGATCTGATAGAGGCAGTTCTTCAGTTGCAGTGCCTGCCCTCAAGATCAGCCATCACAGCGGCCTGAAGCAAGTTGTCTGATTTCCCGAGACCCTTCATCTATCATAAAAGGGGCAGCTGGGAAAAGAGGGAAGTGCAGGCATGGAAGGTGTCTTCTCACACATCCGTCCTTCCACTGTGTGCTGCATGAGGAGACAGAGCTGCTGAAAGCCTGCCTGTGGATGTGAAAGGCTCCAATCTGCAATTTCACAGACTTAAAACTTCTGTGAGGAAGGCAGAGAAGGGGTTTTACCGGCACAGAGTGTGTCCCCTTTAGCCTAGTGAGAGGCAAGCAGAAGAGGTGAATTTGTAGGATAGCTTTGTGGGAGAGCAAGCTTCCTTCCTTCCTCCAAGGTGTGGGAGGCCAGTCGAGAGCTGTAGCTGCAGGTGAGGGGTGAGTGCGATGGACTGGCTCTACCAAACCCCTTCCTCAAAGTCTACCTTGTCACTAAGGCCTCTGACACTTCCCGGAGACTGACAAGAGCTAGGTCATAGGTCTCGGCTCCTGATTGCACAATACAGGATGCCGCTCAACTGGTGACCAGAGCAACACAAAATCTATCGGTGACATTCTCTTCTACAACCTGTCAGGTTGGTGATGGTGAATAGGTGACTAGCCAGAGCTGAAGAGATGGCTCAGCTGGTAAGGACAATTGCTGCCGTGCCTGGTGACCTGAGTCACCAGATCTGTGGGGCCTCCATGGTGGAAGGAGAGAACTGATCTCTGCTTGTTGTCCTCTGACCTCCACAGGTGTATTGTTTCACACACCCTCCACCCAAAATACAGAATAATAAATAAATAAAGTGTAATAAAAAAATTTTAATAGGAGAAAAAACAATCCTGGAAACATCTGGGAAAAGGGTGAGAGGATCATGACTCCTCTACCATGAAATTCCCTGCAGCCATTAAATGTGTAATTTTGTGTGTCTTTTAGTGTGAGGTGTGTGTGTGTGTGTGTGTGTGTGTGTGTGTGTGCTGTATGTTCCCAGTGAATGCACCCTTGCTAAAAAGTACATTCAGAGGCCAGAGTACATCTGATGTCATGCTCTACCCATTTCACTTAAACAGGGTCTCTCACAGAACCTAGGGCTAGGCTGGCAGCCAGCAAGCCCTAGCCACTGGCCCGTCTCTGTCTCCTACAGCACTGGTTTTACCAGTGTGCATGTGGCCATGCCTGCCTTAAAAAAAAAGTTGGCATTGGGATTACAAGTTCATGAACAGCCTCACCTACCTTCTGGGAAAAAAAAAAAAAAAAAAAAAAAAAACATAGACTCTGGAGATTTGAACTTGGCTCCTCAGGCTTGCAGAGCAAGCTCATTTAAGCATTTAACCAGCTCTGTAGCTTCCAACGTGTATTTTATTCTATAGTCCCAAGATTCGGGAGGCTGAGGTGGGAGGATCTCTTGATGCCAGGACTTTGATACCAGCCTGGGAGACAGTGAGACAAGCGTCTAAGCATGGAATGTTTTATTTGGTAAATGGAAAGATGTTCCCCAAACGGTCATCAAATGTGGTGCTGGAGAGATTTCTACCAGACAGATTTGAGAATGTTTACACCTGGAAGAGGACCGAGAAAAGTCTAAACCATGGTGCAACCTGTGTTTATGAGTGCCTGCATCTACCTTCTGTTCTCTGTTGCTGGTGTCCCAGGGTGTTTGCAGGCTTTGCCTAATAAGCGGAATTAGGAAAGCAGAAGCCTATCTTTACCAACAGAAGTGCTTAGGAAAGCCTGTGGCCAATCGCCTTGAGAAGCTCTCTGGAGGCTAGAGCTGGAGAAAGGCCCCTTGAGAGATCTGGGCTCGGCCTGTTCCTTGGCCAGGGGCCTGGCCAGGCTTGAGAGATTAATCTCAATCCACCATCTGCTGTGTCACTGTCTATTTCTAGGATGGCAGTTTGTCACCCTCGCCACTCAGGTGTCAGCTGTGGGGAGAAGTCATCATTCAAGGGGATGGAATCTGGGGGTGCAGTTGGGAGGAGGACCCCAGCCACTCACAGGAGCGAGACAGCCACCCCAAGAGAAAAGCTAGGCCAGAACAAGATTGAGCTGGCTGGTGTGATGAATGAGTAGAAGAAGGAAGAGCCACTACAAGGCAGGAGTGAGGGGGGTCACATAAGCTGCCCACTGGGAAGTCGCCCCAGGAGGGGCAGTGATCCGCACGGGCATCTTTCCTATGGCCCTCCTGGATGCATGTGCCTCCAAGCTGGCAGATTTGTAGATAATGTGTGGTTGTCAGGACAGGGACTAACTCATCCTTGAATTCCATTTCCCATAACCCATCCCAGGGCCAGTGAACACAAGCAAGAGGAACCAGTCCTGACTGAGTAAACAGGGAAGGCTAGTAATGGAAGGGTGCCCCTGATCCTCAGAGCTGAAGATGTGGGCTCAGAAAAGGACAGGGGTGCAGCTTGTCGGTGGAGTGCTTGCATGGCACGCCGGAAGCCCTGGGACTTCCGTCTCTGGCACTGTGACCCGGGTGTGGTTGACAAATGCCATGGAGGTAGAGGTAGGAGGATTGCCTGTCGGAAGGCAACTTTGGCTACATAGTGAGACCCTGTCTCAAAAAAAAGCCCAAAACCTCGAGCAAACACAGTGAGGAGAAGACAGCTCTGGGGGTTGGGAGAGCAGGACCCCACTGGGAGGGGCAACAGGACCCCACTGGGAGGGGCAACAGGACCCCACTGGGAGGGGCAACAGGACCCCATTGGGAGGGGCAACAGGAAGGGCTGGACTAAGAGGGCTCCACTGTCCTTTGAGTTATGGAACTTAAGAGTTGTCCTGGCACAGAGAGACACTAACCCCACCGTGATTGTGTGCTGCCTGCTGGCTGGGAGAGGCTGTGTGTGTGTGTGTGTGTGTGTGTGTGTGTGTGTGTGTGTGTAGGTGTGTGTAGGTGTGTGTAGATGTGTGTAGGTGTCGTCTGCTGGCTGGGAGAGGCTGAGTGTGTATGTGTGTGTGTGTGTGTGTGTGTGTGTGTGTGTGTGTGTACGGGTGTGTGTGTAGGTGCTGGCTGGGAGAGGCTGTGCATTTTTGTGTGTTGTATACATGTGTTTGTTGTGCAGGTGTGTTGGGGTGTAGACTAAAGGATGCCCTTGGCTGTCATTTCTTAGATGACACCTGTCCTGGTCAGCTTTCTATGGCTGAGATAAAATCCTGACTAACCCCAACTTGGGGAGGAAAGGGTTTATTTGGTTTACAGGTTACATTCTCGGAGGAAGTCAGGGCAGGAACTGAAATCTCAGAGGACACCACTTACTGGCTTGCTCCCTATTCCTCAGCCTGCTTTCTTATATAGCCTGGGACTACATGCCCAGGACACCACCCGTAGTGGACTGGCCCCTCCCACATCAACCACCAATGGAGAATATGTTCCACAGATATGCCTCAGGCCACTCTGATGGAGGCAGTTCTTCAACCAAGTTCCCTTCTTCCAGGTGACTCCAGTCTGTGTCAAGTTGACAGAAACCAACCCCCACCATCCATCTTGTTTTCTGAGTCAAGAGTCTTTCACCAACCTGGATCTCTCCAAGTAGGGCTGGGGCTCCAGAAACATGCCGCCACACCTGGCTTTTTAAAAGTGGACTCTGGGGTTTGAACTCGGGTCCTCATGCTTGATATCTTGTCTCCTCGGCCCCACCCAATTTCAAGGAAATTGTGCCACAGTACAGTTAGCGGTAAGAGGTGATTGCCCTCAGAAAATCGTGGGGAGATTGAGGGTGGAGACGAGGGAAGTGGGGACCGGTAGATGATGCTGCTGGTGGGGACTGAACTGTGAGCTTCAAAGGTTATGACAGGAGAGAGCCAGACTCTCCTGTCACGATGACTTCTTTTAGAAAGAGACTTTGCAGCTGTAATTAGCCTTAAGAATCTGGAGCTGAGACCGTCCTTGGTTGAAGAGGGAAGGGGGACCACCTCACTCCGATGACAATTGCCGTGTAGGAGAGAGGCTGAGCGACATCTGAATGACAGCAACATAGAGCAGAAGATCCTGGGAAGACAAGTTAGGGAACGAAGGAGGGAGGCAGCGGTGGGCCAAGGACAGGCAGCCTCTCCCCTGGTCTTTAGAGGCAGCCCTGATGCTGCCCGCCATAGCTGTGAGAGCATCTCTCTCAGTGTGTCTCTCTCTGTGTGTCTGTCTCTGTTTCTTTCTCTCTGTCTCTGTCTCTGTCTCTGTCTCTCTCTCTCTGTGTGTGTGTGTGTGTGTGTGTGTGTGTGTGTGTGTGTGTGTTTGTGTAGACAAATTCTTATGTTTTGTAGCTCAGGCTAGCCTCAGTCTTGAACTTTCCTGCCTCGCCTCAGCCTCCAGAGTGTTGTCATTACAGGCATGTGTCATGATGCTCGACGCTCTACTCTGCTCTGGATTAAACCTTTTTGGTTTGTTATGTGTGTGGTCCTGAGGACTAGACACAGACCTTGCGCATGCCAGGCAAGAAGAGTTCTGTTCTGAGCTATACCCGTAGCCTTTTTGGTTTCTTAAATTCTGTTCTGAGACATGCTCTCTCTATGTAGCTCAGGCTAGCCTCTAACTTTTGATTCTCCCACCTCAGCTTCCTGAGTACCCAGGTGTGAGCCACCACCACCAACTGCAATTAGTTTGGGTGACCCTGTTTGCGGGTAGTTACTGAGGCAGCTATAAGGAAATAATGCAGGTCCACGACCTGTGCAATTGTCAGCTGGGGTACAGGGATACGGCCCCCCACTGTCACTCTCAGATACTGGCAGAAGCTCTCCCAGGCTTTTAGGGATCCCCAGTCAGGCAAAACCAGGATTTCTGACTCAACACAGAAAAGAATCTCAGGACTGGCCAGTTTATGAAGCTGACTGGAGATGTTATTAAAGATATTTTAATATAGGTTCAAGTGTGCGGGTTAGAAGAGAAGGGGACACACCTGAGAGCATGTACTCAAAGAGTCATGGAAAGTAGGATATAACCAAGTGTGGGTTCTCCTACCACAAGCTAGAGTCATCTGAGAAAAAGAAACCTCAATTTGGAAAGTGCTTCCATCAGATGTGGGCAAGCCTTTAGGGCGTTTTCTTGGTTGATTGATGGGGGAGGGCCCAGCCTACTCTGGGCAGTGCCACCCCTAGGCTGTATGAGAAAGCAGGCTGAGCAAGCCATGGGAAGCAAGCCAGTGAGCAGCACCCCTCTGTGGCCTCTGCTTCAGTTGCTGCCTTTATGTGCCTGCCCCGAGTTCCTGTCCTGGCTTCTCTGATGAGGGACTGTAACTTGAAAGCCAAATCAACCTTTTCCTCCCTAAGCTGTTTTTGGTTAGTGTTTTAGAAACCATACTAGGTGAAGCTGGAGAGATGGTTTAGAGGTTAAGAACACTGGCTGCCCTTGCAGAGGACCTGGGTCTCGTTCCCAGCACCCATGTGTTAACTCACAACCACCCATCGATCCAGTTCCCGGAGATTTGATGGCCTCCGTAGGCATGGCATGTACATGGTACACAGATTTACATGCAGGCAAAACACATAGAATAAAAATAAATAATAAATCTGAAAAAAAGAAAAAACATATGAACTTACTATGTTCAAATGGTTGCTAAGACACTTACATTTTCTGTTTGTTTACTTGCTCGAGACAGGATTTCATGTAGCGCTCAGTATACAGCTTAGCTTGGTCTCGAGCTTCTGATCCTCATGGCTCCACTTCCCAAGTACTAAGAATACAAACACACCTTGAATTGCCCCACTGGCTGGGGTGCTGCTGGCATCTTCCGTAAAGATGATGGGGTGGTAAATGTCCTAAAGCACACGGCTCAAGGCAAGGACAAGAGTCCTATCCCACAGGCCAGCAGTCCTGGGTTGGGGGTTAGGATGCAGCTCAGATGCGCTTGTCCAGCATACAGGAACCTCTGAGTTCAATCCTCTGCACCAAATAAGCTGTGCGTGGTAGAACATGCCTGCAGTCCTCTCACTTCCAGAGGTGGAAGCGGGTGAATTAGAAGCTCAAGGCTACACATGTGTTCAAGCCTAGTCTGGGCTGCACGATTCTCTGTCTCAAAAACAAAACCCAAGGTGCACGAAAGACAGACAGTTCAGTGGCTAAGAGAGTATATTGTCCTTCTAGGACACCAGAGTTCAATTCCCAACACCTACATCAGAACTGCCTGTAACTCCAGTTCCAAACAATCTGGTACTTCCGACTCTCTCTCTCTCTCTCTCTCTCTCTCTCTCTCTCTCTCTCTCTCTCTCTCTCTGTCTCTCTCTCTCTCTCTGTGTCACACACACACACACACACACACACACACACACACACACACACACCATGACTTTAAATCAATCAATCAATCAGTCACCAACCACAGCCCTAATTAACTCAATGAACCACACACACCAATGAAGACATGGAACTAGGTGGAACACTTGCTGAGAAGAAAGGTTTTGGATGGGGGAATGAGAGCGGGAAGGGTATGTGTGTGAAAACTACTATGTGCATTATATACATATATAGAACTGTCAAACAACAGCAATAAAACCCAAAGCAAGGGCTGGAGAGATGGCTCAGAGGTTAAGAGCACTGCTTGTTCTTCCAAAGGTCCTGAGTTCAATTCCCAGCAACCACATGGTGGCTCACAACCATCTGTAATGAGATCTGCTGCCCTCTTCTGGCAGAACACTGTATACATAATAAATAAATAATCTAAATAATAATAATAAATAAATAAATCTAAAAAAAAAAAAAACAAACCCAAAGCAAAACAGTCCCAGGTTGAGAAACCCAGTCTATGGTAGAATACTGTTAAAGGGGAGGGAACCCCAAAGTCACAGACCCCAACAGTGGAGCCCTGCACCAGTCACAAGTGCTGTTGCAGATGGCTCCAGGGACCCATCTCCACCCTCTTCTGCCTGGCCCTGTCCATCCAGATGACTGTCTTTGTCCAGCTCCTCTTGTTTGTCTGGCCTCTGTGAGCTTGGGAAAGCCATTAAGTCCGGGTGTCTTATCACAGCTGAGCACAGACCCAGCCTCCACTCCTGGTGGGTCGTGTGGTGTTTTCCCAAATAAGCCCTTTTCGTCCAGTCACAGAGAAATGTGAAATGACATTTTCTAAAAACGTCGCTTTGTAAAAATGCCAAGGCTAATCTCCAGGCACAAAGAGCAGTGTGGAAATCAGAATTGACTCCAGGAGCCACAGCCTGGGAAGGAGAATGGACTCAGGGGTGCGTGGGATGCGTGTGCATGGCTGGGCTACTGACTAGCTGAACTGTGACCTGCTACAAGCCTGAGGGCTGCAGGCTGCCCGTGGCTGTTAGAGCCCATGTTCATGCCCCAGGCAGGACTCTTTTTTCTTGTTTTCAGGGTATCTTTGGCTAGTGGGTAGCTATCAAGAGGAGGCAGGCTGACTGATTTTAGCACTGAAGAAACAGATGTCTGCAAAAGAGCCCCATTATGGACATCTTGAAGCTTTTCTAATTGGCCCAAATGCTTTTCAAATGCTCGGAATAAGTAGGGAGAAGTTTTATTTATTTTTTAAAGAATGCTTAATTTTTAATCTTCAAGTGTGTGTGTGTGTGTGTGTGTGTGTGTGTGTGTGTGTGTGTGTGTGTGTTCGTAAAGAGGTCAGAAATGGGCATCAGACACCCCGGAGCTGGAATTACAAGCAGTCGGGAGCCATCTGACACTCAAGCTAGTAACTGAGGTCCTCTGGAGGAGCAGTGAGTACTCTTAACCACTGAGCCATCTCTTCAGGTGCATGTTTTATCTTGTTTTTGTTTTCAGACAAGATTCCATGTCGTTCATGCTGGCCCAATCTTCCTGCTTGCAAGTTCTAATATTATAGTCATGCACCATGCCATACTGGGCTAAAAATCAGTGCTCTGCGACATTAGACAAGCGCTCTGCCTACTGCGCTACACCCCAGCCCTCAACTTCTAGCTTCTTAAGAAACAGTCAAGAGCTTGGGATGATGTAGCTCAAAGGTACTGTGCTTGCCCGGGATGAGCAAGGGCTTCTTCTATCCTCAGCACACACAGAGAGAGAGAGAGAGAGAGAGAGAGAGAGAGAGAGAGAGAGAGAGAGAGAGAGAGCCACATGTAAACACACACACACACACACACACACATGTACACACACGTACACACACTGAATAGAGGCAGTGGGGTGGACAGAATCAATATATATAGGAATAACAAGTCAATTCCATTATTTTATTTTATTTTTTGGTTTTTTGAGACAGGGTTTCTCCTTGTAGTTTTGGTGCCTGTCCTGGATCTCACTCTGTAGCCCAGGCTGGCCTCAAACTCACAGAGATCCACCTGCCTCTGCCTCCCGAGTGCTGGGATTAAAGGCGTGCACCACCACTGCCCGGCCAATCCCATTAATTTATATATTAATGTGTCAGTAATTATATTATAAACATGCTTTTAATCCCAGAACTTGGGAGGCAGAGGCAGGTGGATCTCTGAGTTTGAAGACAGTCTGATTTACATAGTGAGTTCTAGGCCATCCAGGGCTACATAGTGAGACCCTGCTTAAAACAAAACAAACAAAAAAACCAAAGAGCTCTGGGTCATCTGAATCCTTAGGTCTCTAAAGCAGCTACATCGATTGGGGAGAGGAGAGAGTGTAATATGGTTGCTAGGCAACTGTTCCCATGGAGGAATGCATGGGTGGGGTAGCTGTGGACGTGTAAGGGATGGTCCAGGACTGAGGGAAGGAGGGAGGAAGCTCAAATAATCTTTCTCCATTTTCTATTTCTGAGCTGGAGAAAAAGAGGCACACCGGTAAGAACCCCAAGGGTGTTTGGGGACACTGGGCAATGAGTGCGATTGCTCTTCGCTGGACACAAGAGGGCTAATTAACAAAGTTGGAAGAAAGAGAGTTGACCCTCAGATGTTGTTGGGAAAGGGTTGAGGGTGAGTTCTCTGCAGCTTGGAAACACTGAGACAGAATGAGAGAGGCTTTCCTGAGAATTTGAAGACACCAAAGGTAAGCAAGGATTGATGGTTGCTCAGCTTTCTGCCACAATAATGTCTCCCGTTTTCTCCCTGGAAGAAGTACACCTTACAAATCTATCCACAGTTAAGAGGAAGTCTCCAGAGATGGATGCGTGGGCTCCTAAGCCTAGATGTGAACCTGTGAAGTTATGTTACCAAAGGAAGCATTGTGAGAATTCCTTCTGTGAGGTACCGCGGTCATGGGCTACAGCCTAACCCTCTCTCATTCTACCTGTCTCTCCTCAGGCCTTGATGCCATCCAGTGCTCACTGCCCATGGAGGACCGGAGGGTGGCCCTGCGGGAGCTGTCAGAAGCCAGTTTTAGTGAGTGTAAGTTCAGCCTGTCCCTCACAGACCTATTCATCATCATCTTCTCGGGGGTGGCTGTGTCCATCGCTGCCATCATCTCCAGCTTCTTCCTGGCCACTGTGGTACAGTGTTTCCAGAGGTGCACCCCTAACAAGGACACAGATGATGAGGACGATGATGAGGATGACTGAGCTACCTCCTCCTGCTCTTTGCTTTCCTACACCCAGCTAGTGGTACCTCTCCAAGGGAGACAGAGATGCTGAAGACAGAAGCATCGCATCACTCCAGGCAGTGAAAGGGATGGCGCTTGCCTAGATGCACCTGCTGACAGCCGATCCCAGAGCATAGAATCAGCAGAGTAGAGATGCAGGAAGGATGGAGAGATTCATTCCTGAGCAGAGCCCACCTACCAGACTGGGGCATTCATGTGTGTGAAGATAATCAAGTCAGGCTTCATGGCTTACAGCTTTACAACCTTCCCAAGCTGAAGTGAGAGCTCACAGCTTTTGACCTCAGAGGTGTTTGTGCCGTTCTGATTACAAGCTGCACTATGGACCATGAATCATGTTCCTCCTAAAAGACAGCAGAGTTCTCAGTGGAGATTCAAGTTCTGCTCATTCTCCATGGAAGCAGGAACTCTTTTTCTCTCTAAAAGGTCCCAGCAGCTTTGGGATGTTAGACCAAGAACAAGCAAATGTACATGCAATAGACAACATCCGTGTCTCCCCTACATTGCTGTGTTAATGCCCAATACCCAATATGATGAATGTGAGCTGATGTGAGATGACCTTGGACCAGCAACACTGAGCTGGGCTTCGGGGCTGAGATACCTAGTCAGAGGTTCAGAAGAAGTTCCTGAGGATGTTTTAGGGACCCACTCCTTCAGGGTGATTTGAAGGGGCCCTTTGGATATGACTTGGTCATGAGAACGAACTCATTCTGAGTGCAATTAGTGCCCTTAGAATAAGAACTCTGGAGACCTCGCTGCTCCTTCTACTTCTCCAGGTGAGGAGCCAGTGAGAGATCTGTGAACCGGGGAAGTGGTCTCTCACAGGAACTCAACCCTGTTGGTACACCAGCCTCCAACTTCTAGCCTCCAGAACTGTGAGAAATAAATGTTTGTTATTTATAAACCATCATGTCTGTGAGTTTTTGTTTTGATTTGGTTTTTTGTTGTTGTTGTTGTTTTGTTTTGTTTTGGTAATAGAAGCTCAAGAAGACACTGTATTTAGATGAAGTGCTACCAAAAACAAAAGCTTGGACCTTGTCAAAGGTGCTGGTAGTCTATTGGTAAATAGACTGGGAAAAGGTATGTTAGCGTCACCTGGACTCCAATCCTTAGCCTGAGAGGTAATGACTGGCAGAGAACAGACAATCATTGTGTCAAGTTGTGATGGCCACTTTCCTCTGTCATTCTTTCCTCGGTAGCACCATCAGGGTGTCCCCCTCTAGAATAGCTGAGTCATCTTCTGCGTTGGTATGGCCTTAGATTTGTCAGCTGAAGAAGTTTTGGGAAACTCTCCCAGAAACCAGGAGGTCAATAAGCAGGTTGCATTGGACCAACAAAGTGTTCCAATGGCGGGGGGGGGGGGGTGGGGGGGGTGGGGTGGTGGGGGTGTTGAGACAGGGTTTCTCTGCATAGCTTTGCACCTTTCCTGGATCTCACTCTGTAGCCCAGGCTGGTCTTGAACTCACAGAGATCCACCTGGCTCTGCCTCCCGAGTGCTGAGATTAAAGGCATGCGCTGCTGCCGCCGCCGCCGCTGCCACCACCACCTGGCCAAAGTGTTCATCATTAAACAAAGAAAACAACAACAAAAATAGATGTGATGCCACATACCTCTAATTCCAGCACTCAGGAGGCAGAAACAGGCAAAACTCTGAGTCTAAGGAAGCAGATAGGGTTCTTTCTGTAAGCCCCATAGAGAATTCCAGGCCAGCCAGTGGGCACACACAGTACATAGTGAAACCCTGTCTTAAACAAACAAAAAACAACAACAGTTGGCATGCTGACACATGCGTGTAATCCTAGCCAGAACTCAGGAGGTGGAGGCAGGAGGATTGCCTCAAGTTTCAGGCTAGACCGGGCTACATAGTGCAAATGAGATCCTGTCTCACAAATAAAACAAATGACCGAAGACCTAACATGGGGACTTGGCCTCTGAAAACCTCCATCGGTGACATCAGTGGCCTCAGGGTGTGCATGACATTTCTTTGGAACATAGGCTGTGACAGACAGTGTTTTCTGGGGTGAGGAAGTATGAAGCAAACATGTCATGAGCCCCAGTGGGTTAATGCAAGATGACTTACCCTGGCAACGCTGAGTGGGGCTGGGGGCCGAGACCTGGACCAGAAGTTCACGAGCAACTGCCAGGGTATTTTAAGGAACCATTAGTTCATTGTTTATAATGTACACCATAAAAGCCTGGTGTGGTGGTCACTCCTATAATCCCAGCACTGGGAAGGTAGAGGCAGGAGGGTCAGGAGTTTACAGACAGTCTGGGCTTCATGGGAGCCTGTCTCAAAAAGACAAAAAGTTGGGGGTTGGAGAGATGCCCCAGCAGTTCAGATCATTTGTTTCTCCTGCAGAGAACCCTGCTTTGGTTCCCAGCACCCACAGAACACCTCACAACCACCTGTAACCTGTAATTCCAGTTCTAGGGGATCTAACACCAGCTTCTGGCCTCCAGGGGCCTCCTACATGCACATGGTACACATTAGCACACCACATACAAATAAAGAAAGAAATTTTTTTTTTTTTTTGCTTCCATGATCATTACTGAGCAATTTCTGAGTGCCGGGTTCTGGTTTGCACTGGACCACATGTGCACATCACATTAGAAAAGTAGCTTTTTTTTTTTTTTTTTTTTTTTATACAAGGAAACAAAACTATCCCTGGGAAGCAGTAGCAAACTCAAACAAGGAAATAAAGTAAAGAAAGAAGGAAATAAATGAAGTCCCAGGACAGAGAGTAACTCATAGGTGGCATTCTAGAGTGGCTGGATGTTGCATGCATCAGGATCTCCGGAGAAACATGGTGTACAAGAGAAGCCGTATCAAGAGATGAACTGGCTCACATAGAAGTGCCACGTAGTTCTGCAGTTGGCAAGCCGGAGACAGGAGAATTGCTGCTGCAGTTCGAGGCCAGGGCAGTAGAAGGCCCGGTTCAGCAGTCAGAGAGAGTGAATTTCTCTCCGGCTGCCTTTGTGATTTACTTGGGCCCTGAATGGGTTAGATGATACTCACATCGTGTTGTTCATTCACACTATTCAAGTGTTGATTTTGTCCAGAAATGGCTGCAATAGACACACTTAGAACTAAGCAAATATCTGAGCACCTTGTAGCTCAGTCAACTGGGCACATGAAACTAACCACCACCTCCCAGAACGCTTCTGATTGGGTGGCTTCATGCTGAATCCCACTTTCTCTTCTCTCTTACAAACCTCCCTTTTCCCTTCCGTTTCTTCTAGTCTCTCGCGATACTTCTCCACCCTCGGTGAAACTCTTGGTCAAACTCTTGACATCTTGGTGAAACTCTCAATCTCCCATCTGCCTTCCAGCTTTATGGGCTTATGCAGAGGGGCTGACTTCTCACAGGGGCTGGGTAAGACACATAAGTAAGCAGCATCTATCTGGTGTCCAAGACAACCTCAGCACCTTAGTGGGCTCTGACCCTTGAAGCAGGTAGACGTCTGCTGAATAGACCTTATAGGCCAACTGAAGTTGATCGTCACTAGGTGTTGCTTGAATTCCTGTTTGTACATCACAGATATCAGTGAGCTCTTAACTGGGGAGAGTGAACAGGAAAGGGCTTTGTTGCATTTAGGAACAATATTGTAATGGTCTCCTCTTTGGTGTCTAGGGCACATCCTGCTGGTCCTTAAGCTGTGATGCTTCTCTGAGGGAAGGTTTCCTTCACTGAGAGATAAGTAAACAACATCCACCAACGACAAACTGAGGTGGGTGGGTTGTTCCATATGGATGGATGAGCAGATGGAAGGATAGATAAATGGGTGGTTTTCAAATGATTGGGTGAATAGATAAACAGGTATGTGGCCAGGTGGATGGAAGGACCAAAGGATGGGCAAATACATGGGTGAGTGCACATCCATCCAGGTGGACAGATAGGTAGATGGGAGGATACTGGGGGGATATATGGGTGAGTGGGAAACTGGTAGGCTGCACATGGATGATGACTGGATATCTGAGTGGGTGAATAGCAGAGTAGATTGTAGATAGAAGATTGTGGGTAGGTGGATGGGATGAATGGACAGGTGGATGAATGGGTGATATGTGACTGAACAGACAGACAGATGACTAACAAATTTCCTTTCTTTTTCAAGGATTTGAAAGCTACCCATACTCTGTGAGGAGTACAGCCAAGAAGACCAGTGCTGTGCACATGAAAGGAAAAGCCCTCTTTGCTTTGCAGAAGACCAAGGACTGAGTTCAGGACTGCCACGATGCTAGGAGCTATGTGAGTGCCCCTGTCCTGAGAATTTGCCCATCTCTACTGGAGCTCAGACTGATGATTATGGATGTGATTTCAGACTTCACCAGGGCCCTTCCCTTCAAAGCAGAGACAACAAGGTCCTGGGTCACACTGCTAGGACACATCAGGCCAGCCCTGTCTGCCTGGCACAAACAGTCTTGGCATCGTGACTGTGCTGAGTGATTTTCATTTGTGACCATCTGACCCCTAATTACTTCTGTTAATTACTTGGACAGATTTTCTTCACAAAAAGAGTTTAAAACCCAGGGAAGTAGGAAGGGATGTCCTTCATCTGTCCTTGTCCACCACCTGCTCCCAACGAGACTATGGGTTCAGGTTATTCGGTTTCCCAGGGATTTATTCTCTCATTGACTCTGTGCCGACACCGAGGTCAGCCTGTCATTTTGATGGGTCCCCTTAAGAGCTAATTCTTTAGCTAATCCCATGTCTTCTAAAGTGACTGATTGCTTACTGGGGGAACAAGTGTGACAGTGGGAAGGGGGGGGCAGAGGGAGAGGGACAAAGCTCCTTGTCATCTGTCCAACATGGCATTAACCTCTTCAGTTCTTTGTGATCCCCTCCCCGTTCCTCATCCAAGGAAAGGCCAATATGGAGCAGCCCTGCCCACGGACAGGTCAGCAGGGTATAAAACCTGCGCTTCACCAGCTGTGGGGTGCATGCTTGTAATCCCAGCTTTGGGGACAATGAAGGATGATGATTACCATGAATTCTAGGCCAGCCTAAGCTACATAGTGACACACTGTCTCAAAAAAACAAAACGAAACATCTCAAACAACAGCATACATGTAAAAAAGTGGACTGTCAAGTTGGCTCAGCAGGTAAAGACACTTGCTGCCACGACTGATGACCTGAGTTTGATCCGTAGAAGCCTGAAATTTGTCCTCCAACTTCCACATGAGTACTATACACACACACACACACACACACACACACAAAAAAAAAAAAAAAAAAACAGCCTGGGCTGTTATTCAACAAGTGCTAAGCAGTTCAAAACCATCCTGGATAAGACTGGAAAGATGGCTCACACTCAGCAGTCAAGAACACTTGCTACCAGAGTGGGTTCCAGGACAGCCAAGGCTACAGAGAAATCCTGTCTTGAAAAATCAGAACAAAACAAACAAGCAAAAAAAAAAAAAAAAAAAAAAAAAGCAAAAACAAAACCAGAACACTTGCTGCTCTTGCAGAGGACGTGGGTTCATGCCATCCACATGGCAGCTCCCAACCACCTGTAATTCCATTTTCAGGAGATCTGATGCCCTCTTCTGGCTTCTTAGGGCACAGGCACAAATATGGTACACACATGCAGACCAAACTCTCATTCGCCTAAAATATTTGTTTTAAGGTTATCTTACCTGTGTGTGATGGCACATGCTTTTAATGCTAGCAATGACTCAGGGGCTAAAGGCCAATGGATCACTGTGAGTTAGAAGCTAGCCTGGCTTACATAGCAAATTCCAGGCCAGCCAGTGCTATATAAAGAGACCCTGTCTCAAAAACAACAACAAAACAAAACAAGACAATAATGACAAAAAGTTATCCTGGACAAGAGAGAAATCCTAATGTAGACATAAATACAATAAGAATACTATCTTCACCTTAATAAACTCCAACTTCTGCTTTATTATAAATAGGCATCCGCCAGGTCACATAAGTGATAAAAGTAACTGATACAAGCCAGAAGTCATGCTAGTGTCTGGCTACCTCCTTCTATAGACGCTGGGAGGGGTCCTTAATCCTGAGTGTTCTGCAGCTCCCACCAAGAACCCTTCCCAGCTCTGACCCCAAGATGACTCCAGCTCTGGGCTCTTGTCCTAATTTTTCCTATCATCCTGAATGCTTATCTGGTCTTCTTCTCTGTTGGGAAACTGCCATTGGGTGAATGAATGGGTGGGTGGAGATATCTATCTATCTATCTATCTATCTATCTATCTATCTATCTATCTAGGGGTGGAGGTGGATGGGTGTGTGCATGGGTGAGTGGATGGATGAGTGGATGGATGGATGGATGGATGGATGGATGGATGGATGGATGGATGGATGAGTGGATGGATGGATGAATGAGTGGAGGGATGAGTGGAGGGATGGTTGTGTGGATGAATGGATAGATGGATGGGTGAGTGGATAAATGGGGGGTAGATGGGTAGGTAGGTGGATGGGTGGGTGGATGGATGGGTGGATAGATAGATGGGTGGGTGAATGTGTAGATTGGTGGATGAGTGGATAGATGGGTGATCGGATGGATGGATGGGTGGATGGAAGAGTGGATGGACAGAGCTCCTCAAAGGCCTCTGCAACCCCACAGTGCTTGTTGGGCACCTGTCTCCCAGCAGATACTTGCAGGGTAGTTATAGAGTCACTAAGAGTAATTTGTTTGTTCCTTATGGGAGAGTCTGGTGTGGGAACTTGAAGATGGGTCCATTTCCTACCTCAGAGATAACCTCGAAAGAGACCTCGTGCCTCAGGAGTGTGTATTTGTATCCAGGCTGTACCCAGGTAAGGGCACAGAGAACTGGCAGAAGTGGAACATGGGATAAATGAATGAATGAGTGAGTGAAAAGAGTGAATGAATGAATGATGTCATCTGCCTGTACTGGTCCTCTGGGCTTATCGTCCTCTCCTAGAACCTGCACTGTGGCAAGAACAAAGACTTTTAGAACGCTCACAGTGAGGGGCTAGAGAGATGGCTCAGAGGTTAAGAGCACTGGCTGCTCTTGCAAACGTCCTGAGTTCAATTCCCAGCAACCACATGGTGGCTCATAACCATCTATAATGAGTTCTGGTGCCCTCTTCTGGCCTGCAGGCATATAAGCAGGCAGAAATAAATAAATTTATTTATTACAGAACAAATAAATAAATCTTAAAGAGAGAGAGAGAGAGAAGGACACTCGCAGTGTGAGCCTTAGCTCTCTTCTTACTGTGTAACTTGGGCCAAGTTACTCAGTCTTCTCAGACCTTGGTTTTCTCTTCCATAAAATGGGGATAAAGTCCAGCACTAACCTCAGTCGGCTGTTGTGAAGATTCAGTAGGACCACGGATGCAGGGTATGAGGCATGCTTTCTGAGATTTCATTATGATTTCGGATGGAGGACTGTGGAAGACGCCTGGACTGCAGGTCCTGGCCCTCCTCTCACTTCTGTAAAGGGTGAGGAACATCCCACAGGCAATTCCTGCCTGCTTCCTCCATGCTGTCCTTTGGATTGTCTCGCTGAATTCCCTCTGTACCCATAGAAGAGC
Source organism: Peromyscus leucopus (assembly GCF_004664715.2). NCBI lineage: Eukaryota > Metazoa > Chordata > Mammalia > Rodentia > Cricetidae > Peromyscus > Peromyscus leucopus. The sequence continues at coordinate 144,563,747 of NC_051064.1, forward strand.
GAGGCCTTGTGTCCCTCCCCAAGAGAGACACAAGCTCCTTCTGAGCTCTGACTTGTTCAGGCATAAGAAGCTGCTGAGTTTGATGGCTTTTGTTTTGAGACAGGGTTTTGTGGAGCCCAGGCTAGGCTCAAACTGCAGGTGACCTCAAACACTTGACTGTCCTGTTCATACAGCCCATCTGCTTGGATGACAGGTGTGTGTCCCTGCTTCTGATTTATTGAACCGGAAACCCATAAAGCATTCTATGTTTGGTTATTCAGTCAGAGTTGCTTGGGGGTGGGCTTGAAAAAAGTGGGGGTTCCCCTGCCCCTGTACTGCTCAGATGCTCTAGAGGACATTCGCACCCCCAGCCCCAATTGTCCTTTTCTTGTTCCTTTTCCCTCTCCTTCGTGACCTCTGCCCTCTCATTCTCAAAGCCTGGACCGGGAGTTCAGTGGAGAAGGAGACTTAGGAATTGTGTTCAGATGCAGGTCGGTCCACATCCCTGTCCGGTTGTTGTGATAATAAAGACGGCGCGGGGGAATCTACAACTTGACCTGAGTCCAGAGCTGACCGTCAGTGCTCACTTAGCCACAACCGCAGAAGCCCTGGCCTCTACAGAGCCTCTTCAGCCCTGCTCAGATGGAGATGACTGAGCTCTGCCTCCTGGAGCTGGCCAACTGCAAAAACCCAGAACATTCGGCGTGACTCTCCAACAGATGAAGCTAAAACAGCGTGAGTGATAGGGACAGGGGTCTGGTGATCAAAGGGAGTGAGAAAGGGCTTCTCTGAGGAAACAGGACCCGGTGGACCTAGTCACAGGGGACATGCAGGTGGCCACGGGGACAGCAGAGAGTAGAGCCCCACCCCCACCCCCACCCCCACCCCCCAGGACCTTCGCTTGTTTCTCCATCCACCCAGAGCCAAGCTCAAGGCAGCTAGCCGCTGTTCCCTGAATCAGCTGCTGCTCCAGCCTGGGCAGTAGGTGATTTTCAGTCCTGGGGGAGAAAGGCCCCCTCTGTCTGGCCTGGAGGCCACTCAATGTCCCCTGCTGTGTGCAGCTGGGGTTTATCTTTCCCTGACAATCCTCCCAGCCCACTAGGAAGCTGCAGCTTCAGTAGACCTGGAGTGCACTGGGATGAACCAGAATTCATTGAGGAGACAGAAGCTACTTAGGGAGAGGAAAGAGCTGTTGATACCAGAAGAGAATGGCTGAGCTGCTGAAAGACTCGGGATAAATCTAGACGAACATCAGGGTGCTGGGAGGAGGGAGCCGCCTGAATAATGAACCTACTTATCGAGCTAACCAGACCGTCTCAAGGCAGTCAAGGGCATTGTGGACACTCTGGAGGATCCAGTTTGAGGTCCCGAGAACAAAACCAAACTTTTGAATCATGCTCCTTGATGAAGCCACAGTGTAGATTAAAACTTCCAAGGGCATCTGAATAAAGCCTAAAAAAACGCCCAGAGGTTGAAGTGTGTACTGCTCTCTCAGAGGATCCAAGTTCAATTGCTAGCACCCATGACCGGCGGCTGAGAACTGCCTGTAACTCCAGCTCCAGGTCTAACATCTTCTGATCTCCAAGGCACCAGCACTCACACAAAAATACGTATAATTAAAAAAAATAATAATAAATTTAAGGAGTGAGAGCGCCCACGTGTGGCTGTTCAGAGCACCTTGTTCTGAAGTGTCTGACCTTGGAAATGTTTTTTATTTTTCAGAATTAGCTTTTACTTTCCGTTTCCCCACACAGGCCCAGCAAGTGAAACTATCCTGCCTGCTGTGCCTGTCTTGGGATCTCAGGCTGGCTAAAATCAGGTCAAACAAAAATCTAAGGTGGAGATGTAGCTGGTAGAATGCTTGCTTAACATGAAACCTGGTTTGCATCTCCAGCAGTGCATAAAACCTGATGAGGTAGGCGGGTGAGACTGCCGCCTTATGGGTAAAGGTTCGAGCTACCAAGCCTGATGACCTGAGTTTGAGCCCTGAGACCTACAAGGTGGGCGGAGATTCCAGAACGACTGGGAAAGTTGTCTTCCACTCTCACATCTACTCCGTGTGAAGACAACTCTCTCTCTCTCTCTCTCTCTCTCTCTCTCTCTCTCTCTCTCTCTCTCTCATGCACACACAAAGAATAACTATAATAATAAAAGCAAGCAAGTAAATAAACAAAAGCCCACCCTGTTTGCCTGGTGAGTAACACACACCTTTGATCCCAGAACTCAGAAGACTGAGGCAGGTGAATTGAGGTCAGCCTTATTCTACATAGAGGGCTCTGAGCCAGTAAGACCCTGTCTCAAACAAACAAACAAAAACAGCCCCTGTCCCCAAACCTGGCCTTTGCCTGTAGTCTCAGCACTGGGGAGGAGGGGTAGGCAGATGAGGAAGGAACTCAAGGTCATCCTGGGCTACCAAGCAAGCTCAGAGTCTTCCTGTGCCACATTAAGAGATTCAGAGCTCAGGGTGGAGGGATATGCAGATTATGCTACATGTTTCCAAGGGATGGATGATAATACATGTTTCCTTTGCTGACAGAAGGAACACAGGGCAAAAACAACAAGGCTTCAGTTTGTGTGTGTGTGTGTGTGTGTGTGTGTGTGTGTGTGTATAGACAGTGTTTCTCCGTGTAGCTTTGTGCCTTTCCTGGAACTCACTCTGTAGCCCAGGCTGGCCTCAGACTCATAAAGATCTGCCTGCCTGTACCTCCCGAGTGCTGGGATTAAAGGCATGAGCCACCATCGCCTGCCAAGGCTTCAGTTTTTTAAAGATTTGTTTTTATTGGACCGGTGGCTCAGTGGTTAAGAGCACTGGTTTCTCTTCCAGAGGACATGGGTTTGATTCCCAGCACCCTCATGGTAGCTCACAACTGTCTGTAAATTCAGTTCCAGGGGATCCAGTGCCATCTTCTGCCCTCCATGGGCACATAGACCCCTACACACATGCGGGAAAAATGCCCACACACATAAAATTAAAATAGTTAAGATTTATTTTTATTTATATGTGCATGTGTATGTCCTTGGGAGTGTGTGCCAATATATGTGGGAGTCCTGGAGACTCCTGCCCACCCCCCTTCTCTGCAATTAGTCTCCCCCTGCTCTCATGTCTCTTCCTTTCTTCATCCTTCCTCCCGCCACCCCATCTTTCCCGAGGGGGGAAAATTCAACTCATTTTTTTTTTTTTTTTTATGTATTTTGTGGACCTGGGGATAGCTCCCAGGAGCTTGCACATTCCAGGCAAGTACTCTTCTTCTGATTCCCCACCCCCGAAGTCCTTTTTTTGGTCTTTCTTTCTTTCTTTCTTTCTTTCTTTCTTTCTTTCTTTCTTCCCTTCCTCCCTCCCTCCCTCCCTCCCTCTCTCTCTCAGCAATAAGATGCTGAGAACTATTTAGGATAACAAAGTGGGTGGGTACCACTGCACCAGGGCAGCATCGATGTCCTCTCCATAGGAAAGACAGATTTGAATTTCCAACAAGGTTGAGCCTTCTTTCTCTGGCCACATCAAAGTAGGTCATGAATCTGCTCCCACAGATTTCCCTGTCAGAAAGGGAGCTGGCACCCAGCCCAGCCCTTGATGGGAAGTTAATAGATTATTTCTCACCCAGAAGCCTTTGGACTGTATGGAGATGCAGGGGACTGGGAGTCAGATCACCATGTTAAGTGGCAGGGGACAAAATACCCTGTTTTGACAGTAATTTAACTTTCAGACAAACTCCATGGTGTCCTCTCATGAATATGGATATGTTTAAAGAATGGTGGAATGAAGAGCAGTTACTGCACAGTGCACAGCTTTCTTTAAGTGTGTCTTCCTTGAGGTGCAGGGAATGGAAGCCGGGGGCCTGTGCACCCTATGCAAGTGTTCTATATCTGAGCTATACCCCCAGCCTCAAATGTCATCTTTGGTGCGCTGGTTTTTAAATTAATTGATTTCATTTATGTATATGTGTGTGTGCCTGCTTGTCTGTGGACTGCATGTGTTCACTGCCTCCAGAGAACAGAAGATGGTGGTGGATCCCCTGGGACTGGAGTTACAGGAGATTGTGAGTCACCCAGTTTAGGTGCTGGAAATCGAACCCAAGTCTTCTGCAAGAGCAGCAAGGGCTCTTAAGCTCTAAGCCATTTCTCCAGCCAGTCCCTAGAATTTTTTTTTTTTTTAAGGTAAGGTCTAAGAAAGGGCTCAAACCCAATACGTAATTGAAGATGACCTGACTCCTGATCTTTCCGTTTCCATCTCCCGAGTACTGGGGTCACACACACACTGGAGTTTTTGCTGGGGATTGAACCCAGGACTTAGTCTGCCTAGTAGGCGAGCGATCACTCTGCCAATCGAGTTACAGACCCAGCTCAAACATCACCTTCAAAGAGTTTCTCTCTTGTCCTTCACAGCTTTGTTTAAGGAGACAGGTACCTAGGCCCTAAATCTGGACTCACCTAATCTGTTGGCATTTCTGTCTTTGCCCTGAAAGCCTGACATTCTGGGTACTTTGCAGGGCCCGTGGAATCTTCTTCGTGCTTTGGTGAATTGGACCGCCAGTGTCTCATTGGAATCTTCTGTAAGCACATCCAGTTATTGTGACTTAACAGTGACTCCTGACTCTGCTGCCTTTATATTTTGTGATACTGAGGAGCACCCTGGGGCCTCACTGGTGCTAGGGAAGCGCTCTATCGCTGAGCTGCACGCCTCAGTCTCAATTTTCTCACTTCTAGAGATGTAGCCCCAGCAGGTATAAGACTATGGGTCTGAGTTGTGGCACCAGCCTGATTCCTCTTCAGGAACGTGGAGTGCTGATGTGGCCAGCTGTGGGGCAGATTCTGGTAGCAGGGTTCATGCTCCCGAGATTGCTGTGGGTCTGGTGGAAGCTGGCTCTGTTCTGGTGGAGCCCTGATGGTTTGACTCTTCCCATTGCCTCCGTTTTCCTCTCCTAAGAACTCCTTCTAGGACTGGAATGCTCTTACAGAGAACCCGAGTTCAGTGCCAGAATCACGCCTCGGCTGCTCCAGAGCCCAGGGATCTGGCGCCCTCATGTGGCCGGAATTGGTACTGCACGACTACGGTGCTCTTACATGCCTGTAGGCGGAACACTCATACACTTCATATAAAAAAAAAATTTAAAAAATTACCTTTTAAATTACTTTTCGTTTATTGTTTATTTGTGGTGCTGTAGATGGAACCAAGGGATGCAGGAACACACTGAATGCAGCTGGCAATTTATATATTTCTTGCTCCTAAAAACAGCAACATGATTATTTATACTCAAACATTTCCTAATGATTGTTAAAAACTGGGTGTGGTGGCACATGCCTTTAATCCCAGCATTCGGGAGGCTGAGGCAAGGAGATGTCTGCGAGTTCAAGTCTATATAGTGTGTTCCAGGCCAGCCAAGACTACCTCCGCATGCAGCTTCTTAAGTAGGCTTGTTTTTCTTGCTTACTCAGCAAAGACTGACTTCTCTTAGGTCACCTTTGCTCCAAGCATGCTCTTTCTAAAGCCCGTCTTCCTGCCTGATGTCCCGTAGCTGAATTTAAATGACATGGGCTTCTCTCTTCACCCCCCACCCCCGACTCCTCTTCTTCAGGAAGATGCTGAGATTTACGGCTTGTCTGCCCTTGGGTTTTTCTTTAAAACACTAATAAAATGCTCTCTAAGCTTAAAAATCCAACCCCCCCAACAAAACAAAAACTGCCATGCAAAATATTGGTGCCCATAAAAACCCAGGCCCAAACCCTATAGCTTAGAACTTTTATCTTGGCCTCGCCGGAGGTAAACGCAGAGCTGAGCCCTCTTCACCCTTCAGCCTCAGCCGCCTGGTGAAGTTCTGTTTTGGGGGGTGAAAGATGATTAAATGGAGAACTTTGAAGCTGGGTTCACCCTGTGCCTGCGTCTCTGCTCTGTTCCCTATCATCAGGAATAGAGGTGGAATTGAAGGATGGAGAAGATGTGGATTTCTGCCCGAAGAAAGAAGTTGCATGTGTGTGTGTGTATGTACGTGTGTGCGCGCGCGCGCGTGTGCATAGGGAGACCAGAAGTTAATATCAGGGATCTTCCTTGATCATGTGCACCTTACTTTTTTGAGGCAGAGGCTCTGTCACTGAGCCTAGAGCTCACTGGCTAGGCTGGTTGGTCAACAAGCTTCAGAGGTCTGCTCATTGCTTTCTGTCCATGGGATACAGAGATGCCATCATGCCTGGCTTTTTTTGTAGGTGCCTGGGATCTGAACTCAGGTCCTCATACTTGTATAGGAAGCACTCTACAGATTAGACTATTTACATCCCTGGGATAAAAACACACGGACATGTTTGTGTGGAGGTCAGAGGACAACTTGCAGGACCTGTTTCTGTCTTTCTGCCACATGAATTCCAGGAATAAAACTCAGGTCCTTAGATTTGGCAGCACACTGCCGGAGTGGACGGACTCTAGTGACGGTTCACGTCTGGCTCCTGGATGCCCAGCTCCTCCAGTGCTCCCAGGACCTATCTGATCCAGGAGCAGGCAAGGCTCCAGTTTGCATCTTCCTCCACTACACCTGGAGCACCATTTCCTTCTGCTAGATCCACTGAAGGAGGCAGACTTGGAATTCACCCAAAATACTGCACCAGAGACCAAGTTTCACACATGCCTTGCAGGGATGCCTCACCCTGGGTTCTCCACTGTTTAATTCTTACCTGTGGTGAGCAGTCACACAGTCCACAGCTCTAGACGATCATTCCAGAAAACAACCCTCCTTCACCACCACCTTAATTTTATTTCTCCTTAATTTTCTTTTTCCTTTTTCCTTTTTTTTCTTTCTTTTTTTTTTCTGGTTTTTCGAGACAGGGTTTCTCTGTGTAGCTTTGCGCCTTTCCTGGAACTCACTTGGTAGCCCAGGCTGGCCTCGAACTCACAGAGATCCGCCTGCCTCTGCCTCCCGAGTGCTGGGATTAAAGGCATGCACCACCACTGCCCAGCTTCTTTTTGGTTTTTTTAAGACAGGGTTTATCTGTGCAGCTTTGTGCCTTTTCCTGGAACTCCCTCTGTAGTCCAGGCTGGCCTCAAACTCAGAGATCCACCTGCCTCTGCCTCCCGAGTGCTGGGATTAAAGGTGTGCACCACCATGGCCTGGCAATTTTCTTTTCATGGTATTTTGGGGTCTTGATTTTTTGGGGACTGGGTCTCACTATCTAGCCGAGACTGGCCTGGAACTCTCAATTCTACTGCCTCAGCACCAAGACTGTTGGGATTCTAGACAACACCACCTGCAGCGACATTCCGTAAAGTCTGATGCACTGACTGTCCACAACAAGTCCAGCACCTGCAGTTTCTACTGCTTGTTGGTAGAACAGGATGGCATCTCAAAATGTAGGCAATTATCCAACATCCATTCTTGTCTTATTCAGTATCACAGATGTAATGGCTAATGTTGACTCTCAACTTGACAAGATTGGAATCAGAGAAGAGATGTGGAGAGTGTGGGGAAGAGGAGGAAGTGGAAGAAAGGAAGGAAGGAAGGAAGGGAGGGAGGGAGGGAGGAAGGAAGGAAGGAAAGAATATAAAAGTCAGGTTAGCAGGCTAGGTGGTACCAGCTTGTAGTACTAGCTACTTGGGAGGCTAGGACAGGAGGACCACAACTTTCTTGGGCTACAAAGTAAGTTTAAGTCAGCCTAGGAAACGTAAAGAGACCCTGTCTCCTGTTCATTTCTTTTTTTTTTTTTTTTTTTTTTTTTTTTTTTTTTTTTTTTTTTGGTTTTTCGAGACAGGGTTTCTCTGTGTAGCTTTGTGCCTTTCCTGGGACTCACTTGGTAGCCCAGGCTGGCCTCGAACTCACAGAGATCCGACTGGCTCTGCCTCCCGAGTGCTGGGATTAAAGGCGTGCGCCACCACCGCCCGGCTCCTGTTCATTTCTTTAGCTATGAAGGGTTGCCTCTGGAACTGGAGTTACAGTGATTGCCAGTTGCCATTTGGATGCTAAATCAAACCTGGGTCCTCTGGAAGAGCAGCCAGTGCTCTTAATCACTGAGCCATCTCTCCAGCCCCACGTCTTCCCTTTTCAACTACTAGCTTCCAGTCCCAGAGGATGACCAACCATACTCCTGAATCCCCACCCGGCTCATCCTCACAGGGTCCTGGATAGTTCACGGAACTGATTGCAGCAAATGTGCCATCCTGAAGTGGCAGGGATTAGGGATGGGGTGAAATCGGGAGCTCATTCATGATCTGCTTCATGAGCACTGAAGCTGAGAAGAGACCACATCATCCTGAGGGACTTGGAGGATTGCTAAACTCACTTATCTCTGCCTCGGTTCAGCCTTTGCCCCTATCCACAATGCTTCCCGACCGTCCTTCACCAAGCTCAGTGTCACTTATTTCCCATGAGCTTAAAACAGCCTTTCACCCACAGAGAATTCGGCTGGTCAGTGCTTATTCATGCAACCCCTGAGCACAGTGCGGGTGTGAGCCTCCCTCTTTCTCCACTGCCCCCTTTCCTTTTCTGTTCCCATCCCTTTAGCTCAGACACACTTCTATGAAGGAAATCACAACCTACTCTTTCTAGCTCTGATCCACCTACCCGGCCTTCTAGGATGGTAGCTCTGTACTCATCTCCTACCCTAGTTCAGCCCTCAGCTGTAGTCGAAGTTTTCCTGTGTCCCGCCCAGTTCTGTAGCAGCTCGGACCAAATTAAACACACAAACTACTTGGCCTAATGGCTTAGGATTCTCAACAGCTAGCTCTTACAACTTAACTCAGCCCGTTTCTATTTGTCTATGCATTGCCACGTGGCTTCGTGGCTCACCAGTATTTTCACTTCTTCATTCTCCTGGCAGTGGCTCACAGCTTCTCCCCACTCCCTTTCTTCTTCTCTCTCTCCAGTTGGAATGTACTGTCTCACCTTATCCTGCCCTGCCATAGGCCAAGGCAGCTTTATTTATCAACCAATCAGAACAACACACAGTCACAGCATACAGAAAGACATTCCCCAGCACTCTGCTTCCTGGGTGGTCGTCTGAGATCTCAATTCAGGGAGAATAGAAACAAGATTGTGCATGCAGAACATCTGGAACGATCAATTCTGAGCTGGAGATGCTGATGCAAGTGTGACATAGGAGATTTCCTGTGCTGCATTGGAGTCTAGAAAGAAAATAGATAAGGAAAAACTGTGGCTTTATTTTTCAATTATTTGGTTTTTAAGATGAAGTCTTGTCTATGGAAAAACACCAAAACAGACAAACAAACAAATAATGAACAACAATGTAGATTAAGGGCACTTGTTCTTTCAGAGGACCCAGATTTGATTCCTAGCACCCACAAACATTCATAAGTACAGTTCCAGGGAACCTGACACCTTCTTCTGACCTCCAAGGGCATCAGACAAGCATGTGGTACACATATATACATGTAGGTAAAACATCATACACGTAAGATAAAATATACTTTTTCATTTATTTTTATTTGGGGGTTTTAAAATTTTTATTTATTTAATGTGTATGGAAGTTTTTGTCTGTGTGCATGCCTGGTGTCCACAGAGACCATAAAAGAGCTTGGAATTGGCATTACAGATGGTTGTAAGCTGCTATGTGGGTGCTGGGAATTGAACTTGGTTCCTCTGGAAGAGCAGCCAAGTGCTCTTAGCCAATGGACCATCTCTCTAGCCCCACCCCCAACATACTTTGTTTTTGTTTGTTTTCTTGTTTTTCAGACAGAATTTTATTATGTAGTCCTGGCTATCCTGGAACTAACTCTGTAGACCAGGATGGTCTCCAACTCACAGAGATCCTCTTGCCTCTAGCTCTGGAATATTGGGTTTAAAGGTTTACACCACCATGCCTAGATAAAATCTTTTTTAAATCAACAAACAAAAAGAAACAAACATAATAATAAAGTGGCTGGAAAGATGGTTCAGCTTTTAAGAGTACTGGCTACTCTTTCAAAGGACCTGGGCTCAATTCCCAGCACCCATATGATGGTTCATGACTGTCTATGACTCCAGTTTCTGACCCTCTTCTGACCACCATGGACATCAGGCATGCATGTAGTACATATACATACATGCAGGAAAAACACACATAGTTTTTTATTATTTATTTTAAAAATATTAAATTTTGTTTTGTTTTGTTTTTTGTTTTTTGAGACAAAGTTTCTTGGTGTAGCCCTGGCTGTCCTGGAATTTGCTCTGTAGACCAGGCTGGTCTCAAACTCACAGAGATCATCCTGCCTGTCTCTTGAATGCTGGGATAAAGGTGTTCCCTACCACTGCATGGCAGCTTTGTTTTTTAAAAAGTAATAAAAAGGAAATAGAAGAACCTAAGATATTTATTTAAAGGATATTTTAAGTGGAAATAAACAAAAGGACAACACAGTAGTTCACACTAGGAATTCCAGGTACAGTAAAATTATCCTGAGTCCAAGGCCACCATGGCTACCAGAGTGAGACCCTGTCTCAAAAACTACAGGAAAAATAGTGACTTGATATGAACCCAGGCATGGTGGCACACGCTGGTAAGCCCAGCACTCAAGAGGCTGAGGCAGGAGGGTTTGGGGTTTGAGTCTAGCCTGAACTACATGACCAGTTCTAGGCCAGCCTGGGCAACACAGGAAGGCTCTGTCTCAAACAGACCAACAAGTCCACAAGCGAAAAGGATGAATTTTTGAGATGGAGACCAAGCTGTACTTGGAGTCAGACCAGAATCCTCAATCTGCTCATTTGAAGATAGAGAAGGCAGAGTTCCCTGTGCTGTCTCGGATCTAATGTCCCTGAAGACACTGTCTAGGCTGGCGAGATGGGGTGTCCTGATGGAGGTGAGGGACTTACCCGAGATGGACAGAGGTTACATGCTCCTATTCCAGGCAGGGCCAGGCAGTGACTCAGCCTCTGGGGCTCTGGTTCTTCTAGATATACACCATCACTACCACAGCTACCTTGTAGTCCCACCTCCCAACACATGCTGCTATCTGATTGGATACAGTGTGTGTGTGTGTGTGTGTGTGTGTGTGTGTGTGTGTGTGGTGTGTGTGTGGGTGTGTGTGTGTGTGTGTGTGTGTTGTACATATATTCATATATGTGTGTATCCTGGTGACCTAAATATGTTTTGTTCTTCTTTTCAAATAATTTATTTGTTTTGTATGTGCACTGGCGTTTTGCCTGCATGTATCTCTGTGTGAGAGTGTCAGATCATGGAGTTATAGACAGTTGTGAGCTGCTATGTGGGCGGTGGGAATCGAACCTGGGTCCTCTGGAAAAGGAATCAGTGCTCTGAACTGCTGAATCATCTCTCCATCTCCCCAATATTTATTCTAATATGAACAAAGTCGTTCTGAGTGTGTGTCAGCCCGGATTTAATCTGTTCTTAAATAGACACAAAATATAAAGTTGAAAATATTATCACCAGGTGGTGGTAGCACACACCTTTAATCTCAGCACTTGGAAAGCAGAGGCAGATGGATTTCTGTGAGTTAGAGGCCAGCATAGTCTACAAAGTGAGTTCCAGGACAGCTACTCAGAGAAACTCTGTCTCAAAAATAAATAAATAAATAAATAAACAAACAAACAAATAAATAATAAACAAAAGGTCTTTGACTTTGTCACGGTTGTGAATCTGTTCTGGAGTTTAGAAACCAGCTACAGGCTGTGGCAGGCATCTGCTGTGGTGGCTGCAGAGAAAGGCGAGGCAAGAGAATAGCTTGAGTCCATTAACATGGTGACAGGGCAGTGGTGGGTACCTGCCTGCCTTGTGTAAGGCCCTGGGTTCCTTTGCATAAGCCAGGTAAGGTGGCCGGGTTGATGGTCCCAGGACTAAGGAGGTAGAGGCAGCAGAACGAGAAGTTCAGAGTCTTCTTCAGCCACATAGAAGGTCTGAGACTGGGGCTGGAGAGATGGCTCAGAGGTTAAGAGCACTGACTGCTCTTCCAGAGGTCCTGAGTTCAATACACGGTGGCTCACAACCATCTATAATGAGATCTGGTGCCCTCTTCTGGCATGTAGGTGTACATGCAAACAGAACACTGTATGCATAATAAATAAACATTTAAAAAAGGTCTCTGAGGCCACCATGGGCAACCAGAGACACTCTCCCAGACCAACAACAGGTGGGGGCAGGCTTGGGGCTTGGATTTGGGAGGCCAATGGAAAAGCTTCACTGTGAGTCTGAGGCCAGCTTGAGCTACATGGTGGAATCCTGGCCAGTCTGGATTGCAGAGTGGGATGAAGTGTCAGTGAAGTGTCAGTGATGGAGATGTTGCTCCTGGTTTTCCAGAAAGCAGAGGGTGCACTGGCTGAAGCAGATGAAGTCAAGAACGGAACTGGGTGTTGGAGAGGTAGCTTTTTTTTTTTTTTTTTTTAAGGTTTTCCTCCTGGCTTTCCATATCTGGTCAATGAACACTTTCTTTTCTTTTTTTAAAGATATATTTACTTATTTAGTTTATTATTATTATTATTATTATTATTATTATTATTATTATTATTATGTATACAGTACTCTGGCTGCATGTATTCCAGCATACAAGAAGAGGGCACCAGATGATTGTGAGCCACCATGTGGTTGTTGGGAATTGAACTCAGGACCTCTGGAAGAGCAGCCAGTGCTCTTAACCTCTGAGCTATCTCTCTAGCACCCGGATGGTGATTCACAACTATCTGTAACTCTAGTTTCAAAGGATCTGATGCCCTCTTCTGGCCTCTATGAGCACCAAGCACATATGTTTACACACAGAAAACAAAAACAAATATTTTTTAACATGAGAACAGAACTTTGGAATCCAGCTGTTCAGATTAGTATCATGTAGCAGTTTCCTCCCAGATTGGAATACTCCATCTTGCAAGGAAGTTTCTTAAGACAAAAAGCAAAAAACTCTAAATAGCTTCAGGAAGTTGCTGAAACTGACAAGATTCACTAGGCCCCTCCCTCCCAAGAGTAAACAATAGAGACTTCTGCAAGACTCTCATACCAGCCAAACAGTCTGGAAGAAGCAGAAACCAGCTGTGCTGCCTGGAAGAGACCCAGGTCAACTGAGACACCTGCAAAGGACATATCCAACCTGTTGAGCTGCCTACAGGCTATGCAGTGCACTCCAGTTTCCAGCTTCCGTGAGCTGTCGTTCATACTGCGATCAGCTTTGGTGATGTAGCTGTCTTTGAGCCATTTCTGCTCCTGCAAGCAGCCCCTTACCCATATTCCTGTAACTAACCCCAGTGAAACACATTGTTACCCATATTTCTGTAAACTCCAATAAAACATTTTGATTCACCAAGTTGGCTGCCTATCTGGGATGGGTAGATAGATGTATGTGTTGCATCTCCCCAGGGCAAGTCCTGTCTCACAATCCTCAGTTGGTAATGCCTGTGTAAATTTGAAGCACTACGAGGAGGCGGTACCCAACCTATTATCTGCTGTTTTACCAAACTATGTATCATAAGGTGTCATTGCTGTCCAAGTCTAACAGATGTGAATGGAGATGGGGAAGCCCCCCCCCCAAGAATCTATAGGCAGTAATAATGCCTATAATGGTATTATTATGTTGTAATAATGGTTGCTAAGAACATTTCTTCAGTGGTGTTATTCACTGGTAAGGCAACCCATGTTCCTGTAAATAGCTTCTCATCCATGCTCCAGCAAGTAACCCTAAAGACACTCATTGGGTTCCCCCTCCCAAAGACATTGAAGTAGAGAGACTATTTGGAAAGTGGAAGGAAACAAAAAGGGTATTGGAGGGGCCCAGAGAGACGACTCAGCTATAAAAAGCACTCATGGCAGAGGACTCAAGTTCAGTTCTCAGCACCCACCTAGTGTCTCCCAACCTCTGTGACTCTAATTCCAGGGGATCTGACCCATCTTCTGACCTTTGAGGATCCTGTACACTGGTAGTACGCAGACATATGGGCACACACATAAAATAAATTTGAAGAAAGGGTAGTGGAGTGTAATACACGTTATATTGGTAAATTGTCATGTGTTGTTTAAGCTCACTGGGGAGCTGGCTCTCAAAGTGGGATTGCTCACCCTCCACTCCCCATTCCAGATACACACATTTGTCTCAAAGTATCCTTGAAGGTCTGGGGATGGGCTGGCCAGGACATCCCTCCTCCCCCGCAATTCTGACATGAAGGAAGAGAATAGCAAAATATCCAAGTAAAAACATGAAGTCTTTGGGAGCAACTCAAGAGGAAACCATTCCCGGCAGACCTTGCCATGGTTTGTTCCATGATGTAAACATGCCTGGACTGGGAAAGAGAACTTCATCCATGGAGGGAAAACCACTGGAAACTCCAGCTGGTTGCCTCCACTTCCCCGACTGAAACTGCTGGATATCCGCAGGGCCTGACGTGATGACATCATCTCTGTTGCTATACGTTGTTTTACTTATAAGCCTCACTCACCCGAGTGAATGGTTTTCTCTGCCTGGGACTCTCTCAATTGGGGACCCCAGCTGGCTGCCTCAAAGAGGTTTCCCCAGTGCATTTCTGCTGGATGACTTGAGGACTTGATTTGATGACGTTTTACATTCTCTCTTTCTCTTTTTATTACTTAATAAACTTCCTAAGTGCTGGAACTGAAGGTCTGATCCAGTGTCTAGTATCAACTAATCAAGTCCAGCTTTTCTTTTCTTTCTTTCAAGACAGGGTTTCTTTGTGTAGTCCTGGCTGTCGTGGAACTTGCTCTGTAGACCAGGCTGGCCTTGAACTCACAGAGATTCTCCTGCCTCCTGAGTGCTGGGATTAGAGGTGTGCGCCACTGCTGTCCTGATCAAGTCTAGCTGTTTGTTGGTGGTGGTGGTGGTGTTAGGAATTGAACCAGAGTCTTCTGCATGCTATACAAGCACTCCACCACTGAACTATACTCACCCCCCCTTTTTTAGGAGACAAAGTCAGCTATGTAGCCAGGGGCCTCCAAAAGCCTCCCTTACCTTGGGACTGCATAGGATTATTATTGCTGTGTACCACTACACCTGAGTGCCTAACAGTGGTTTTTAGATGTTAAATCTGTCTTTTATTCCTGGTGGATTTTCCACCCTTAATTCAATTGAATGTCTCTTGGCCATTTTTATAATGGGTTAAAAAACAGGGGGATGGGACCGGCAAAAGCAGGTTGGGACACGGTATCCCTGGGATGGGGGTGGGTAGGCATATTGGCCTCCATTGTACTATTGTTTTTTTCTAACTGTGTATGTAGTTATAGACTTGTGAAGGTGTATACAAGCCATTTGTATGCATATTTCACGATGAAATATATTAGTACCGTTTTTTTTGGGGGGGGGTGTTTTTGTTTTTCTTTTGTTTTTATGAAGCCCGAGGATGGTACCCATTGCTTCAGATGTGCTATGTTTAAAAACCAAGTTGAAGGTGGGTGAGGTGGTGCAAACCTTTAATTGCAGCTCTCAGGAGGCAGAGGCAGGTGGATCTCTATGAGTTCAAGGCCAGTCTGGTCTACATAATGAATTCCAGAACAGCCAGGACTATATAGGGAGACCTCGTCTAAAAACAAAACAAAACAAACCAACAAATAAGCATCCTAAAAGGATCAACTAACTCTTGATGATGTAGGTGACAAATTGATATAAAAACCAGAAAACTCAACTCCATACTTGGGCTGTGGTTATGCACATATTTAATCCTATCACTCTGGAAGCAGTGGCAGGCTAATCTCTGAGTTGGAGGCCAGCCTGGTGTACAGAGCAAGTTCCAGGACAGCCAGGGCTCCACAGAGAAACCCTGTCTGTAGAAACAAACAAACTGATATTAAAGATGAGTTGTTGGAAGGAAAGAAGGAAGGAAAGGAGGGAGGGAGGGAGGGAGGGAGGGAAGGAAGAATAAGATTGGATGTGTCAGTGCACGCCTGAATAATCTCAGTGCAGGATCAGTAGTTCAAGGCCAGTTTGGGATACTAGAGACACTTTCTAAAGTAAATATTCAGGCCAGATATGGAGACATTCACGGGAAACCTCACCCAGCCCGGACACAGACAGGATTGACAGATTGATAGCTCTTCCTTTCTTTCTTTCTTTCTTTCTTTCTTCTTCTTTTTTTTTTTTTTTTTTTTTTTGGTTTTTCGAGACAGGGTTTCTCTGTGTAGCTTTGCGCCTTTCCTGGAACTCACTTGGTAGCCCAGGCTGGCCTCGAACTCACAGAGATCCGCCTGCCTCTGCCTCCCGAGTGCTGGGATTAAAGGTGTGCACCACCACCGCCCCGGCATGATAGCTCTTTCTTGATTCCGATTTCTCAGATGGTGTCAACACTCAGCTGGGGGACTGGTTCCTGTCAATTGGAGGTCAGCCTGGACTCCATAGCTAGTTCCAATCAAGCCAGGGTCACACAGTGACACAGTGAGACCCTGTCTCATTGGTACCCTACTGCAAAGAAGAGAATCCTTAACATAAAGCAACAATTAGGCCTTAAAAGTCACTTTAAACTAAGCACTCCTGAAATTGAATATGGTCATTTCTGATAAAGCTGATGTCGGAGGCAAAAACCTCACCTCAGCCAACTAACTTGGAACTGTGACTAGGGACTTTCCAACAAGGTAATAATAGTTTTAAAAAGCACCTTTGTAACTCTAGGTCCTGTATTCATCTCTCCCCCCCCTCCCTCCCTCCTTCCTTCTTTGTAGTTCTGTGGATCCATCTAAAGTCTCCACCGTTAAGGCACACTCCAGTTGCTCACTGAGGAATTCAAAGCAAGGCTTTCAGCTGCACCTCAACCCCAATACTTTACTGACTTTGCTTTTGAATTCCCCCGTATGTATGTCTTTCCTGATTCTTGAATTGCTCCCCCCCACACACACACATCAACACTAAGATTCTGTGTGCCTCTGGCGACGCTCTTGTATCTCAAAGGTTTGAGGATGCTGACTTGGGTTCAGGGTTGCCTGGGAAGAGCCCTGACTGTGAAGCCAGAGACTCTAGGTGATCAGCACCATGGAACTGAAGGGGTGCAGGGACACAGGCCCTGCTGTCTCAGCTTCACCATTATTCCAGGGAGGCTTGGCTTGTTCCCTCAGTGGCTTTAAGACTTGGACACATCTGATCTGCCAGGTCAGGTCCCCAGTGCTGCTCTCTAGCCTCGATCCCAGTCTGGATTTTCCTCCCCTCAAGTCTGTGATTGAGTTGATTGCATGTGACACTCCCCCCGCCCCCCAACCTTTTGGGGAAACGAAGGCTGTATCTCCTGCAAGGATCATGTTGGGTTTAAACTGCCCTTTCACAGCTTCTAAGGTTTCTAATCTCTGCTCTGGGCAGATTTCACCCTACATCTCTGTCCCTCTATAAACCCCCACATTCTGAGGCTGAGGGTGTACCTCAGTTAGTAGGAAGCACACCTAGCATCAGGAAGTGCTGAGTTTGACACCTAGCATCTAAAAAACCAGGTCCTGAACCTGGCTTGCCAGCTGTGTGTGTTGTCTCTCTTCTGTGACCCAGCTTTGGACAGGCTGAGACAGTAGGATCACCTCTCAGGGCCAGCCTGGTCTACATAGCAAGTTCCAGACCAACCTGGATGACTTATACCAAAGCCTTGTCTCAGTAGGACAAAATAAAAGAGAAAAACCGCAATGATGCTGGATACAAGAGTTGCTAATGTTCTCTGTGGACAGGATCTGGCTGTCCTCCTCAGGCTGCTTCACTGTGGATTATCTTTATTGGTTTTTAGTGGCTAAAGAATCTTGTAAGAATGACATCAGGTGCATCAGTTATTTCTGAGACTGGGTCTCATGTAGCCCAAGTTGGACTGTCTTTTATAGCTTGATCTGTCCTGGATTCTCCTCCCTCCATGTATAAAAGTGCTCTGACACTATGCCTGCTGCCTTTTCTTTTTCTAATGAGAAACAGACTAAGCTTTTGCTATCTTTCTTTGCCACTCACATATTGAAAAATCTCTGTGGAGTGAATCGCTGAATGAGCCTTAACTTTAACCCCATCTTAATTTTTTACCTTTGGGGAACACAGATCAGATTCAAACACTGTCTGGGGGTGGGGGTGCAGAGAGGCAGAGAGAGAGACAGAGCTGTTGTCTGGGAGCTTACTGTGTATACCGAGACTGCCTCACACTCACCATGATCCTCCTGCCTCTTCCTCCTGAGTGTTGGAATTAAAGATGGGCACTGCCCTACTGTGGGAGCCCGTTCTCGGGTTCCTCGTGGCTTTACCCAGCAGGTCCACATAGAGAGTGATCAGGACCATGGGCCTGAGTGCAGGGGTCTGAGATGGTCTGCACTTGGCTATGCTGGGGGAAGAGGTCTTTTGCTCCACCCCTTGGTGTCTCTATAAAAACCCTGGGCCAGAGACAGTCGGGACCATTGGAAAAGGTTCCAGGCCCTCTTGAGGCTAGCCTTTATTTTCTGTCTGTTTATCTCCGCAAGACTCTCCGCTATAAATCCTTCTATCTAATATTTCCTGCTGCTCGCACTCAAGAAAACTCTGGGGAACTGTGGGGTTGGTGGGTAAACGCCCCACACCCTGCCCCGCTTTTTTTTTTTTTTTTTTTTTTTTTTTTTTTCTTTTTCGAGACAGGGTTTCTCTGTATAGTTTTGCGCCTTTCCTGGAATTTTTTTTTTTTTTTTAAGACAGAGTTTAGTCGGGCGGCGGCGGCGCGGCGGCGGCGCACGCCTTTGATCCCAGCACTCGGGAGGCAGAGCTAGGAAGATCTCTGTGAGTTTGAAGCCAGCCTGGTCTACAGAGCGAGATCCAGGACAGGCACCAAAACTACACAGAGAAACCGTGTCTCAAAAAACCAAAAAAAAAAAAAAAAAAAAAAAAAAAAACAAAAAAAAAAAAGCAGACTTTTATCAAGTAGTCCTGGCTGGAGCCTGGAAGTCAATGTTTAGTTAGAATAGGCTGGGGTCAAAGTCAGAGAGATGACGTACCTGCCTCAACCTCATGAGCGCTGGTGGTAAAAGGGTTTTCCGTCACATCCGGCTCTAGATTCAATTGGAGAAAAACAAAGTGGGTGGAGACTGAAACATCCAATCAGGTGGCAGTTTGTATTGAGGTCTGAGCTTGCTTGGGGGTGTGGAAGTAGAAAGTTCCTGTAAAGGCTTCAGCAAAGCTGCACAAGGAACGCGGTCTCGAGGAAAAAAAAAAAGCTTCAGCAGCCGGTAGTGGGCCAGAGGCGTGCAAGCAGGTCCCCGGGAGTTTGAAGCGAGCCTGGTTCTGAGTTCCAGGCCGGGCAGGGCAACAGAGGAACCGAAGAAGAAGACAAGAGTCCTCCAGCCAGGAGTCACCTCTTGGTCCTGCTGCGGTTAGGAGACATCTCTCCGCTGCACATCTCTGGTATGTCGTCACCTTGTTCCTTAATTACCCCGTCAAGACCTTAGTGGTAGCAGACGATAATTTCACCTACTCCCTGAAGCCGAGGCGGGACGATTGAGCCTGAATCATTCCGTGTTAATCTAGATGCCCACTGGAGACTTGCCTATCAAGGCAGGCGTAATTCTCCGGAATGCTAGGATTAAATGCTGAGTCATTGAACCTATATACTGAGGAATGACTTGAACTTCTGATCCCCAGAGTGGTGGCACACACCTTTCATTCCAGCACTCCGGAGGCAGAAGCAGGCTGATCTCTGAGTTTGAGGCCAGCCTGATGTACAAAGTGAGTTCCAAGTTATCCAGGGCTATTAAACAAAGAAACCCTGTCTCAAAGAACCAATCAGTCCATCCATCCATCCATCAATATTTATTTAATTGAGAGCTTGGTGATACAGCTCAACACTAAAAAGGCTCAGTTAGCAGGGCTGTTAGCAGAGAAACCCTGTGGCAAAGAATCAGTAAGTAAGTAAATAAATGAATGGGAAAAATAAATATTTAATTGGGAGTTTGCAGATGCAGCTCACTAGTAAAAATGCCCTGACATGTATGACACTCAGGTTCAGTTCTCAGAACCACAAAAATAATATAAACATGCCTGCTCAGATATTTTAATAAAAATTCAGTTTGGCTGTTAGTGCCTGCCTGCCTTCCTAGCCCTTGAAGGTAGGAGGCTTGCCATCTCATGTATAATATGGTAAATAAAGCAATTAACAGTTTGGATCAAAATATGCCCTTTAATTCCGCAGGCAGTTGGATAGCTGAGTTTCAGGGCCCCGAGGCTACATAGTAAAAACCCCTATCTTTGCCAGGCGGTGGTGGTGCACGCCTTTAATCCCAGCACTTGGGAGGCAGAGGCAGGCGGATCTCTGTGAGTTCGAGGCCAGCCTGGGCTACCAAGTGAGTCCCAGGAAAGGCGCAAAGCTACACAGAGAAACCCTGTCTCAAAAAATCAAAAAAAAAAAAAAAAAAAAAAAAAAAAAAAAAAAAAAAAACCAAAAAACCCTATCTTTAAAAAAAAAAAAAAAAAAAAAAGTTGCTGGCCAGGCTTGGTGATGCACACCTTTGATCTCAGTACTCAGGCAGAGAGTCAGGTGGATCTCTGTGAATTGGAGGCCAGCCTGGTCTACAGAGTGAATTTTTTTTAAAAAGACATCCATTTTATGTGTGCATGTTTTGCCTGCATGTTTTTATGGGCACCATATGAGTGTTTGGTGCTCTGAAGTGGGCTCTTCTGGAACTGGAGTAACGGATGGTTGTGAGCTATCAGGTGGGGACTGAGAAACTGGACCCAGGTCCTTTGCAAGAACATGTTCTCAGGGCTGGAGAGATGGCTTAGAGGTTAAGAGCACTGACTGTTCTTCCAGAGGTCCTGAGTTCAATTCCCAGCAACCACATGGTGGCTCACAACCATCTGTAATGAGATCTGGTGCCCTCTTCTGTGTACATAATAAATAAATAAATCTTTAAAAAAAAAAAAAAAAAGAGCATGTCCTCTTAACCACTGAGCCAGGCGTCCAGCCCACACGGTGAGTTGAGGGCAGCCAAGGCTACACACAGGGGAACCTTGTCTCAAACAGAAACAAAACTTCGGATGTTACCATAGCTATCCAACTGCCAGCGTGGGTGCGGGAGTTGTTTTAGAAAACTGTTGGCAGTGGGGGTAAGTGATTCTCAGGCTGCATCACTCAGTGCCAGCAGACCACTCAGTGTCTGAGCACAGGCACCAGAGAAGGGGAAACTTCCTCTTCATTGTGCCTGACACTGGGGATGGATTCATAATGTTGTCTATTTAGGAGCTGAGGTAAGAAAGGTACTTCTTTCTTTCTTCCTTTCTTCCTTCCTTCCTTCCTTCCTTTCTTCCTTCCTTCCTTCCTTCCTGTCTTTCTCTATTTATTTATTTATTGAGACAAAATGTCACTGTGTAGCCCTAGTTGGCCTCAAACTCAGGAGATCCCTCTGACTCTAGAGTACTCGGCTTCTTATTTCGTATGTCCTTAAATTATAGTCTAAGAACTCTCCGGCTTGCAGACATAGTATTCTAATTTCTTGTTTAAGATAGGGTCTGATGTGACCCAGGCTACCATCTAATTTGCTATGTAGCTGAGGCTGGCCTCCAATCCCTGATTCTTCTACATTCCAGATGCTGAGATTGCAGGCCTGTCACCACCCTCAGCTCTCACCACACCACTACCACCGCTACTTCTTTCTAATAGTTGTTGTTACTCCCTCTCCTCGCCGGCCCCCAACCCCCCGGCCCCCCAAAGCTGGCCTCTAACTGAAGGTAAATCTCTGCCCCCTGAATGCTGGGATGCCAGCTGTGTGCCCCGACTCCCAGTCATAACAGGGTATTGAATGAGACATGTTTCCCCGGGGAGCTGGAGTTTGGTTTCTAGAGTGCATGGGACTCATTTCCTACTGGGAATGGAACCCAGTGCCCGAACTGGAAGTGAAGGGTAGTGAGGTGAACTGTGGCCATGGATACTTGAGAGACCATACTCTGGGGCCAGCAGGAAGTTGGATGGCTTTGTGGTCAGGGGAGTACTGAGTGGAGTGAGCTAAACAGATCTCTACGACTCTCATAGCAGTGACTGTGGTCCTGAGTCCGTCCTGTCGTGGGTGAGAAAAGTGCCTCAGCGTTTACTTGAAAGGATGTCTTTTTATATGTTGCCCCAGGAACTTTCTTCCTTGAAGATCCATCAGGATGAGCTGCCAGTCCCCACCCACACTCCAGGAGCTGGCAGAGGACAGCTTCCTGAGGGACCCGGTCTTGGCTATCTCTGATCTGGATCGTGTGCCCTCATATTTCTTCCCATCACTGTTCAAAAAGGCCTGCAGTAGGAGATGCATTAGCATCATGATGGCAATGGTGAGGGTCTGGCCCTTCCCCTGCCTCCCACTGGGAGCCATGATCATGAGGAGCAGAGCCTACAAGAAAATCTTAGAGATTATCCTGTTTGAGCTTGATGACCTGCTTCTCCAGAAGGTTTTTCACAGGTGAGTGAGACCCAAAGAAAGAAGGCCTTGGGAAATAAACAAGCATGGGGGAGAGCGGGTAGACACTGGATGGGCAGACGCTTTTGGTGGTACAGCTTGGAACGCTACAGAGGCTTTGGCCATCGCTGAGCCATCTGGGACAGGGCTGTGGCAGATGCAGGACTCATGAATTGGCAGTGGCTGAAAGACTCTGTCCCTGCTTCCCAGTTACTAGAAGTGGGACTGGGCTGGATTCAAGGAGAAGGGCATGGGGATAGGACAGTGGTTACTGCCTTTATGCCGAGACTCTTCCCGGTTTTACCCACAGCAGGTGCAGACTGAAAGTGCTGGATTTACGATTTATGCCTTTGAAGATGTGGGACAAGTGGTCTGTGTTCATGACTAGTGACTGGAGTGAGAATCCAGCAGGGGTGGATCACTCGGGAACGGAGGTGAAGCCGCTGGTGAAGGTGGTGATAGACCTGGTCCTCAAGAGTGACTCAGTAGACACCATAGCGTCCTTCGTTGTTAAGTGGGTGGGTCGGAGGAAAGGTCTGATGAGTCTGTGCTGTGGCCACCTACAGATCTGGTCTATGTCCGCTAAGTACCACAGAGAAGTCTTGGAGATATTGGATCTGGACTCTATCCAGAAACTGAGTTTGTACTACATGAATAATACTACCTGCCTGTTTAGCTTCTCCCCTTACCTGGGCCGCATGAGGCACCTGCGCAGTCTTCTTCTCTGCCACCTCTCGGGGCCCGGCTTCTTTCTCACCCCAGTGGAGAAACAACGGATCATCACCCAGTTCACCTCTCAGTTTGTCAACCTGACGCACCTCCGGAGCCTGCATCTGCATAATGTTTTCTTCCTAAGGGGTCACCTGGACGAGCTATTCTGGTAAGGAGGGGTGGTCAGGTTTCTCATCAGAATAAAGCAAAGCCTTGTTCCTTTAGACGTTAGTGGCCGGCCGGCCACCCTGCTGTCTGCACCCACTGGCAGATTAACATTGCCAAACAATTAGAATATCGGGGCATTGTTTTGCATCTGCTGTCCTGAGGAGGCTGGGAAGCCTCCTCAGAAAGGAGATCTAGTACGAATGGGTTCTGATGTAAAGGAAAAAGAGAAGGACATTGTTAGAGGGGAGGACCGTGCTGGCAGAAGCACAGCTCTGCTCGGCTTGCCTCCAGTTCCCCATCAAGGACAGGCTGGTTTTTGAGATGAGGTCATCGTGTGTAGTCCAGATTGGGAATAAAATTGGCGTGTCCTCCCCTCTGTCCTCCTCTTGTCTCAGCTTCCTGGTAGTATCACAGGTGTGTACCACCATATCCAGCTTCGTTTTGACTTCAGAGAGGGTGAGTAGGTGGGAAATGTGATGTCAGAGTTGAGAGTCAGGGTCAGGGTGAAGCATTGTGAACAGGAACAGGCTGTGATGAGACAGGTCAGTGAACCCACACACATGTAGCCAGCTCTTGCCTACATTGGTCTTTGCTGTGTGTGTGGAAAGGAATTGCCGTCTTGGATTGAGCTGATCCAGCAGCGATGGTGACAGACAGGCCTCAGTACAGATTTGAGTGAGCAGACTCTCATCTTGGAGCAGAGTGGCTACTGACTTTCATCACGTGATTAGAAAGATCTTAGACCACCTGCATATTCCCAGAACTGTCTTCTTGTTTTCTTTTAGGTGGCTAAAGTCACCCTTAGAGACGCTGTTGGTGACTAAGTGTTTTCTCTCAAAATCAGACTGGACCCATATGTGTGAGTTCCTGTGTGCCAGTCAGCTAAAACACCTGATTTTGAAATGGACCATACTGACTAATTTCAGCCCAGAGCCCCTGCGAGTTCTGTTACTCAAAACTGCATCTACTTTGATTACCCTGGACTTGGAGGGCTGTCAGCTGATGGACTCCCAACTCAATGCCATCCTGCCTGCCCTGAGACACTGTACCCAGCTCACCAGGCTTAACTTCTATGGAAACTCTCTGTCTTCGTGTGATCTTGAGGGAGTTGACATCACGAGATCAGGCTGAGGTACCAAGGATCACAGATATTCCTTATCCCGAGCTGTGATGATCACAGTGACCAAGAACCTTGAGATGCCTATTCAGCCTTGTGTTTAGAGATGTGGGGAGAACTGTTGGGCAGCCTGAGCATGCCTTTGTTTTATGCCTCCTGCTTTGAAGGGTGTGAGTCGTGATGTGCGTATGTGTTGGGGCTTGTTGGATGCCTATTTAATGAGATGCAAATATCAGGCTCTTCTGTGGACACTGGGAGGCAAAAGGCAACACACAGGTGTTCGGTGAGAGGACACACAACACATGGTTTTACACAGGGACCATCAGTCCCAGCAGGATGATTAACCTGGTTTCCCCTTCAGATCTAATAAGGTCCTGTGACTTTCGGTTGTCCTGACTCTACCTTCTTCGACCTGAGTCTAGGCTTGTACAGTCAGACTTGCTTCTCTGTCTTTTAACTGATCCTGGGGCTTGTTCTGTCCCTCAGTCAACAGTAGCATTGTTTCAATTCTCAGGTCCCAGCAAGAGAACCAACTAAACCCGCCTGGATTAAGTAAAGGTGTGTGTTCCTGTGCAGGACTGCCTTCTTTTAATTCAGTGGTGGGAATTGAACTTGGCCTCACATGCTGTGAGGAAGAGCTCTACCACTGAGCTGTGTTCCTGTGCCCTGATTCCTAGTGTGCTGGGTGCTTCGTCAGTTCCTTACAGTCTCTGCCTCCTGACTGTCGGGGAGTACAAGTGTAAATGTCACATCTGGTTTGATGCTTTTTAGGGGATGGAGCCCATAGCCGTTTATTTACCTAGTGTGTGTTTACATGTAGAGTGGAGAGAGAGAGAGAGAGAGAGAGAGAGAGAGAGAGAGAGAGAGAGAGAGAGAGAGAGTGTGTGTGTGTGTGTGTGTGTGTGTGTGTGTGTGTGTGTGTGTGTGTTGGGGGTGGGTGGGTCAGGACCACTTGTAGGAGTTGGTTCTCTTGCTGGGACCTGAGAATTGAACTGGGTTGGCAGTCTTTACTTACCTACTGAGCCAACTCTCTGGCCCAAACCCATAGCTTCTTGCTTGCCAGGCAAGTATTCTACATTCTACCCACTGAGCTTCTGCATCAACAGCCTGCCTCTTTAATTGTTTGCTTATGGTTTTTGAGATTGTCTCTTTTGGCAGTCCTGTAACTTGGTATTTACCCAGGCTGGACTCAATTCACAGACAACCACCCTGGTCTGCCCCTGCCTCTCAGTGCTGGGATTAAAGCCCGCTCCAGCAAGCCTGACATCTCCAATCTGTTCACACTTTCTAAGCGACACTGCAGCCTACATAGCATTCTCTGAAGTGATTGTGTGATTAAGTTTGCAGAAAATTGTTGGATTGTTAGTGGCTATGACTAGCCTGTGAAATCATAGTACGTAGTGGATTATAGACAACAAAATTGATGTAGTATGTGGATTTATTGGTATTCAATAAATTCTGATGTTTTCTAAAGACTATGACTGTTTCTTTTTTTGTTTTTTTTTTTTTGAGACAGGATTTCTCTGTAGCTTTGGAGCCTGTCCTGGAACTCGCTCTGTAGCCCAGGCTGGCCTCAAACTCAAGAGATCTGCTGCCTCTGCCTCCTGAGTGCTGGGATTAAAGGTGTGCACCACCCCTGCCCAGCACTGTTTCTAAAAAGTATGCTCACTGCCGAAGCATGTATGAGTGTTTTACCTGCTTGTCTGTATGTGTGCCATGTGCATGCAGTGCCTGGGAAGCCAGAAGAGGGTGTCATTCCCTGGAACTGGAGTTACATGTGGTTGTGAGCACCTGTGTGGGTACTGGGAATCAAATCCAGATCCTCTGCAAGGACATAAGTACTCTTAACCACCTAGCCATCTTGTGGTTGTTAGCCAGGCACAGTGGTGAACTCTTTCCAACTACTTGAGGCTATAGCAACCTTTCATTGAGAGCAAGTCTAGATTCTGAACTTACCCTGTATTTCAGGCAGGCCTCGAATTAGTAATCTTCCTACCTCAGCTTCCTTCCTTCCTAGATCACAGCCTGTATCTCTGGGTCCTGCTCTCAATGTTCACTTGTGTTAGAAATGGTGTTCTTGTAGGTTCAAGGGCAATAGACTCTGGGACTCAATGTTGCCTGGGAAGCATCCCTATGGGGCTAAATCTGAAAGGGTTCCAGGTTGTGGCCACCATTCTGCTCAGGATATATTCCTCACCTTGCTTCCTTCCAACACGCCAAATTGCCACAGATGGGCCTCTCAAGAGCTTTCAAGGCTTGGACACAATCCACTTCCCATGATGCTGTCTGCCCATGGGCCCTATGATTTCACCCTCTGAAGGACCTCTGCTGAGTTGATCATCTGGCACAGTGAGCTCCAGCAATTCTACCTCGGTCTCCTGTATGGCCACTACAGGCTTCTGACAGTTTTTTTTTGGCTAAGATTTTTTTTTTCTTTTTCTTAAGTCAGAGTCTCTCTACATAGCCCTGGCTGTCCTGGAACTCTCTATGTAAGCATGCTGGCCTGGAATTCGGAGATCTGCCTGCCTCTGCCTCCCAAGTGCTGGGATTAAAAAGCTTTTAACTCCAGAATACAGTTGCAATTTTAGCATGGACAGAGGTCCCTCTCTGGAAGGAATACTTTCAGACTTTGCTTTTTCTGACTGTATAACAAACAGATTAAACCTTTTGGGTAGCATATTCAAAATTGTAACATCACTTATTAATAAAACTCACTGTAAAGTGAGTCCATAAATTGGCCTTTCAAGTCTCAGTTTATCCTCTTTCATGCATGGATATACATTTTGTTTTGTTTTTTCAAGACAGGGTTTCTCTGTGTAGCTTTTAGAGCCTATCCTGGAACTCGCTCTGGAGACCAGGCTGGCCTTGAACTCACAGAGATCCACTTGCCTCTGCCTCCCAAGTGCTGGGATTAAAGGCGTGCACCACTACCGCCCTGGCTGCATGGATATACAATTAGGTCACTATCTAAATAGGATGAACTGGATGGAGACTCAGATGTCCAACCAGATGGCATGTTGTGTTTAGGAGGTGGGGCTGCAAGGGGGAGATGTGAGCGGAGAGGTGAACGGAAGCTCAAAGGAGCCAGAGAAGACACTCGGAGCGCTGGAGTCCCCTCCTGTCCTGCTGGGATCCAGAACCCTGCCACCGTGTTCCATCTGGTAAGTCACTCACTTCCATCAGGACACTGTCTCACCCAGGCTAGCCACTCTCCACTGGTCATATGAGACCCAAGATGGCATAAGGAATTCGGATTTCCTTCTGATCAGTAGATCGTAGACATTGCTTTTTGCCTGTAAATACAGCTTGCTTTCGTCTCAAATATCTTCGTTGTATTTTGTTTTATTTCTTGAGGCAGGGTCTTGCCTATGATATGTTGTTCATACTAACCTGAAACTGGCTATGTAGCTCAGCCTGTCTGGAATTTGCCCTGTTCCTGCCTCTTTCTCGTGAGTGTTAGAATTAAAAATGTGAGTAGCATAGTGGTGCATGCATTTGATCCCAGAGGCAGACGGATCTCTAAGTTCAAGGTCAGCCTGGTGAATTCCAGGATAGCAGAGGCTATGTAGAGAGACCCTGTGTTGAATTAAAAAAAGGGGGGGAGGGATAATATGCCAGCACGTCTTGGTTCATATCAAATGATCAGTTGTTTATGTTTTGAGTGGCAGCTCTCCTCCTGGCTTGAAACAGATGAGCTTATCGGTGTTAACCGATCAAAGATCTGGAATTGTGCTTTGGTTTATGTCCCGTGGTATTTTTTGGTTTTGCGAGGTTTTTTGAGACAGGGTCTCTCTGTCAGTGGTTATCAACTTAGGAGTCTCGACCTCTTTGGCAACCCTCTCATCTCCCAAATTTTTACATTACAATTCATAACAATAGTAAAATGGCAGTTACGAAGTAGTGTAGCAATGAAAATAACTTCATGGTTGGGGGTCACCACAACATGAGGAACTGTATTAAAGGTTCACAGCTTTAGGAAGGTTGAGAACCACTGCTCTGTGTAGTCCTGGACCTCACTCTGTAGCCCAGGCTGGCCTCCAGCTCACAGAGATCCACTTGCCTCTGCCTCCTTATTGCTGGGAGTCAAGGCCAGCCCCAGGCATTTGGCAGTTTATTTCCTTGTTTTAATGCCAGACAAACAGGATGGACAGGAATTCACTGTGTAGCCCAACCTGGCCTCAAAGCTTGCTGCACTCTACCTGTTCCCTTCTGTGTTGGTACTAAAAGCCCAAGAGACTAAGGGAGTTTTAGTTAATAAGACCCCTGGCTGACCTGGAACTCTCTATGAAGACCAGGCTGGCCTCCAGCTTCACCTGCCTCTGTGCCTCCTGGCTACTGGGATTAAAGGCGTGCCCCACCAAGCCCAGCTTGAGGAATTTTTTGTTTGTTTGTTTTTGTAGCTTATTGTTTTTGTTTCTCTATGTAGCTTTGGAGCCTGTCCTGGAACTCACTTTGTAGACCAGGCTAGCCTCAACTCACAGAGATCCGCCTGCTTCTGCCTCCCAAGTGCTGGCTCAGCTTGAGGAGTTTTAATTAAACTTATTTTGGGGTCAGGCTGGAGAGATGGCTCAGCTGTTTTCTTAGTTTACTGACTATTTAGTTTGCTGTGGTTGTTGCTGTTTTTACATTTCAGACTGTCTCTGTGTCTGGTTAACATGAGTTTACAGTTTTCCTGCCTAATTCAAAAATGCTAGTTCAGGTGAGGACCACCACACCAGGCTTGAAAGTGTTTGAAGACAATATATAATGCTGCCCCAAATTCCCTCGGTTGTTCCAGCCAGGGTCAGTAGGGTGAATGGTCACCGTGGGAAGGTTTGGTACAGGGTGTTTCTTTACTTTCTTTGAAAGTATGCTAGAGTTAAAAGCATGCTCAAGAAAGCTCAGCACAGTCTATTCACCATCAAAGGACAGGCCTCAGCCTTCAGACTCCCAGATAACCCCTTCCTAGTGAGGATGGATTCAGAGGAACAGTGGTTGAGATTAGATGCAGTAGTGGGGAATGTGGGTACTGTGAAAGGATGGATCCCCATGCTGTCATTAAGAAGAGTTTGTCCTTGAGACAAAGAGGTGCCGAGTGGAATGGGGTAAACTGAGGTCTTCTTCATTGCTATAGCAGTGACCCTTGATCTAACCAAAAAAAGCATATATTTTTTTCCTGGAAACTTCTGCAGAATACTTTATGAAGAGCCATCAGGATGAACTTCCAGGACCCACCAACACTCCAGCACTTGGCAGTCCAGGGCCTGCTGAAGGACGAGGTCTTGGCCATCTCTGCTCTGCGGCATCTGCCTAGGCTGCTGTTCTTACCACCGTTCAAGGAAGCCTTCACTGGCAGATTTCTGAAGACCCTGAAGGCAATGGTGGCAGCCTGGCCCTACCCCTGGCTCCCTGTGGGATCGCTGATGAAGACCCCCGATTTGGAGATCTTGAAGGCTGTGTTAGATGGCCTGGATATGCTGCTCATACAGGTTTGGCCCAGGTGAGTAAGACCCAGGTAGTGAGAAAGAGGGACTCTGGCAGCACAAGGAAGAGACAGCCGGGTCAGGAACAATAGAGTAGAATTGGACCACATACCTATTGGCACTGTTTTGGTGAACTGTAGAGGTGCTGGCTATTGCTGAGCTTCTGGTAAGGGACTCTGGTATCGATATAAGGGACAGCTTAGAACAGACGCAGCCTAAGTGAAAAGAGCCTATCCATGCCTCCTCCCACACTGAAACCAGAAGTGGGACCAGACTGGGCTCAAGGGCAATAGAGGGAGTACAATAGAGGGTTAGAAGGCCCATGAATGACAGCCTTCACGTGCCCCCGCCGCATACAAAGAGAACATCTGACTTTGAGACGTAGACTAAAACCAGGCCTGAGAACCATGTTGGCCTGTCTTCTGAAACTGACCTCTGTTGTAACCACAGGAGGTGTAAGCTAAAAGTGATGGGTTTTCAGGTCATGCACCATAGCTTTTGGAATGAATGAATGGGCTGGAGCTGAAGATCTTGGCTGCTCACCACAGTTAGTAAGGAAAGAGCAAAAACTGGAGGATATTCCAAGACCAGAGGTGAGGCAGCCCTTGAAGATAATAGTAGACCTTTGCCTCAAGTTGCACAAACTTGATGGATATCATACCCACTTATTGCAGTGGGCCAAGCCAAGGAAGAGTTCCCTGCAGCTCTGCTGCAGGAGGTTGCAGATTGGGGTATTGCCTGTCTATACTGTCACAGAGATCCTGAAAGTATTTGAGCCAGACTCTATCTAGGAGCTGGAACTGAATTCATGGTGGCAGCTGGGAGCCCTGGCATGGTTTGCACCTTACCTGGGCCGGATGAGAAATCTTTGAAAATTCCTTATCGCAGGAGTCTATGAGCAAACTGTATTGAAAGGACTGTTCCAGTGATGAAGTATTTCAACAAGTTTATTTCTCAGTTCTCCAAACTCAATTGTCTCCAGCATCTCTACATGAATCGGGTCTACTTTCTCACTGGTCAGATGAAGCATTTGGTCTGGTAAGGAAGGATGGGGAGCTATTTCTGCTGCCACAGCAAACCTTTCTCTTTACATTGGAGATTAGTGGGTGTATGATGTTGGCCAGCTACTGTGGATTTAACAGTGAGGAAGGTACCAGCATGTTCACTCATGGTCTTGTTTCTATTCTCCCGGCATCAAGGTCTCAGACGACCATTCGGGATGCAGAGGGCTGAACTGAGGTAGAAGATGCGTACAGAGCTACCGTGCTAGATAGCCAGGTGGGTAGGCCAGAGCTAGAAGGGTGGGTTGTGATTCCCTCCATAGCAAGTGTGTCCGAGCTAAGGGGATGAGGACTGATAAGAAAACAGAGCATAGAAAGAAGCTAATACTCACACCTACAGTTTCCAGGCCAGCAGCTGTGTCTGCCTCTAGTTCCCCACTATGGCTTTCTGCATATTAAAGGGAGTTGTAAAGAGATGGGCTGTACCAGTCTCACAGTGATAGCCAGACCCCTCAGCCTAGAGGGGTCACTGGAGTCTGCTAGCTCCCATAGGCAGTATCCTTGGTAATGACCTCCAATGTATAGTCAGACTGACCTTGGATCAAGGGGTTCCCTCTACTCAAGATAAACATTGCCAAGAACATGTTTCTACACCATTTGCCATAACTAACCTCTTGGTCTCTCCCTAGGTGCCTGAAGAGCCCCTTGGAGACCCTGTCCATCATTCTCTGCCAGTTCACACCGTCATACACGAACCACTTATCCCAAAGTCAGAGCCTCTGGCAGCTCAATCACCCGAACCTGAGTGGTACTTCATTATATAATTTATGTTTTAAGCCCATCCAAGTTCTCCTAGAGAGTGTTACAGCCACTCTGCAGACCCTTGAATTACCAAACTGTGGACTAGAGGACTCCCACTTCAGTGCCCTTCTGCCTGTCCTGAGCTGGTGCTCCCAGCTCACCAAGGTCAGTTTCTATGACAATGACATGTCCATGCTCATCCTTAAGGACCTTCTGCACCACACAGCCAACCTCAGCCAGCTGTACCCTGCCCCTTTGGAATGCTATGACTATGGTCAGCTTGCTCAAGTTTGTTCTCCACTCATGAAAACACTTAAGGGCCATAAGGCAGCCCAAGAAGGTCAACTTTGCTACTAATGTCTGCCCTAAATGTGATAAGCGCTGTGTCTATAACCTGGACACCCGACTATGTCCCTGTTGGCAGTCTGATTGAAAAAAGTTACTCCTGAGCACAGAGAAATGAAATCCAGGGGTTGGTTATGTTATCAAGGGGGCACAGAAACGTAGGCTTCAGGCACTGTTTAATTTCTTTGAAAGAAAAATAAAATGGAATTTTTATTAAAGGTAGTCATGTTATAAGTTAGACATGGTGACACACACCTTGAATCCCAGTACCTGGGAGGCAGAAGTAGGTGGATCTCTGTGAGTTCCAGGGCAGCCAAGGCTATATATTGAGAAAAAAAGAAGGAAAGAGAAAAAGAGGTCATGTTGACACAGAGAACAATGGTCCTGAGGACATTGTTTTTACGACAGCCACCATGCTGTTTGACCAATTAGACTGAAACCCAAGAACCCTTAGCATCAAAGTATACAATCAGTTTGTCATATCGTTCTTGTCCTGTTCAGTGCATCATGTACAGACTTGCAGACTGGGAGCAAGGCAGACTTACTGTCCAATGGACCAGAATGGAGGAGCAGGAGGAGCTGGCAGTCCAGTATACCTAGGCTGTGAGGGACCATCCATTGTGACGGTAAAGCTTGCTAACTTGCTAAGACCTAGAATCATCAGGAGTCAGATTTCAGTTTGTACTGTGAGGCTGTTTCTGAAGAAATGTAGCTGAGGAGGAAAGACTCACCCTAGTGTGAGTAGCACCATCCTGTAGGTTGTGGGCCTGGAGTCAATTAAAAACAGAAAAGTGAGTAGAACACTCACATTCATATCTCTCTGTTTCCTGACTGGACACTATCCAGCTGCCCCAGACTCTTGATACTATGCCTTTCCATGAACTGTATTCTCCAACTGGAACCCAAATAAACTCACACATCGAAGAGGTCTGGGGGAAAAGATAAACTGGAAGGCAGATGTTAAGATCTACTTGTAGTGGGAAGTTTCTCCAGTCCTGCCAGGCCCTGCGGTTGGGATGAGTCTCTCCCACCCGAGTTCTGCAGCTCCTTGGTCCCAAGTAAGCGCACAGAGGCTTGTATTATTTACAGAGTGTATGGCCTGTGGGTCAGGCTTCTTGTTAGCTAGCTCTTATAACTTAGCCCATTTCCATTAATCTACAAATTGCCACGTAGCCGTGACATTACCAATCTGCTGGCATCTCCTCACCTCCACCCTTCTCTCACTAGCCCTTGGATTTTCTGCCTGGCTGTAAGCTTTCTTACCATAGGTTGAAAAGCTTTATTTACTAACCAATGGAAATAGCATATATTCACAGCCTGCAGAAAGACATTCCACTTTTCCAGCACTTCCCCTTTTCTGCCTAGTCAAAAAGGTTTTAACTTTAACATAGTAAAATTACATATAAAAAAGTTATCAAGCAAGAATTAAAGTTATAATATCTAGTCTATTAGTATTTAGCAAAATTAAAGAAAATATTTTATCATCTATCCTATTTTTGTAAGTCTAAAGTTTTATATCTAATTTATCTTTTATCATAATTAAGGAAAACTATAATGACAGTTATCTAGTCTTCAACTCCATCAAAGACCCCAGAAGGATATAATGTTATCTAAGTAAGCAGGAAATAGATTGTAAGAAACTTCCAAAGTTCTAGAAATGACAGAGACATTTGGCTGCCTGGACAGTCACCCAAGATCCTCTGCAACATTGGTGGCATCCACCTTCAGCCTACAGGCCTAGAGTCTCTGGCTGACTTTTTAGTGAAGGGGAAAATTTGAAGGATTGTCTCACCTGTTGGCAAAGTTCATCAGTCTGCAGAGGAGACTGCAGAATGTCTGGCAGTCTCCTCTGTGAGGCAAGAACCTGAAGAACCATCTCGTCCTATTTAGGCAAGTTTAGTGGTCACCTTCCTGTGGGTTCTGCATGTCCAGTTTATACAACATACTGTCAATCAGTCCAGGCAAGAACACTTTCTTACCCAAATGGCCAGTTCTGCCAAGAAGAAGATAAACTCCATGTGGAGTTCCTTCAATGCCCATCTTCCTCTTTGAATTAGATCAGTGCTACCAGGAGCAGACCTGTCTCACTGTCCAGAAAAGTCTAAGTTTTAAAAACATTTTAAATGCCATATTCTGTAAGTCTTTAAAGTGTTTGAAGATTACCTATCTAATTGAAATATACCTAAAAAATAGATTCAATAACCTATCCTTTTGGGCTGGAGAGATGACTCAGAGGTTAAGAGCACTGACTGTTCTTCCAGAGGTTCTGAGTTCAATTCCCAGCAACCACATGATGGCTCACAACCATCTATAACACGATCTGGTGCCCTCTTTTGGTGTGCAGACATACATATAAACAGAACACTGTATACATAATAAATAAATAAATCTTTAAAAAATAATAATGAACTACCCTTTTATCATATCTATATATCTACTGCTTCTACCCCTTGTATGGGATCGCAGGCATGTCCCACCATGCCTAGACCATAAGCCACATTTCTGTGTGGCTATATTGCTCACAACCTCTAGCTGGCCATCTGTACACAAAGGCCTCTAAATAGATGGGCAGATTTCCCCCATGGCCTTCCTAAATTATTGGCTGGATCTCTGAATTCAAGCTATCACCTATTCCGTTGAGATTCTGTCTTAGAGAATCCTTCCATCTGGCCATCACACTGATCTGTGATCTTTTAATTTTTGTCCCACTGAGACAGTAAAAGAACTATGGATGTGAGCACCATACAAATGTTGCTTTTGTGGGAAGGGTCTGGGAGGGGTGCACTGTCCAGGTCTCTATGAAACTCTGGATGGCCTAGCACTCAAGACCCTTCTACCTCAGCTTCTTCAGTTCTGGGATTACACATGTACCACCAGACTCAGTTCTGAATGGCTTTGTGCCTTGCCTTTTTGTGATAAAAGCTCAAACCCAGATTGGCCTCCAATTCTATGTAGCTAAGCTTGTCATGGACTCCTAATTCTTCAACTTCCGGCTCCCCAAATCCTGCAATTACAGGTTGTTCAAACAAGGCCTGGGCAGATGTTTCCTCTTTCCCAACCACTATCAACAGTCATCCTAAGGATGGAAAACCAAGAACAATCAGGGGCCTTGAGAAGGAGATAAAGCCCCTCAGTCTGCAGTGTTACTGGGGTCTGAAACTTACCACAATAGATACAGAGACAGCACTTGTCTTCTTTAAGACCTACAAGAAGTTGTCTAAGGTGACATCTTGGGCCAGTGAGATGCCTCAGACGATAAAGGCACATACTGATCTGCCTGGGAACCTGGAACTTACAAGAACAGACCCTGGCAAGTTATCCTATGACCTCCACACCTGTTCTATTGATTGTGCTTGTCTGTGCAAGTATAAGCATGTATGCACACACACAGACACACACACATGAATTTTTAAAAACAATTTTAAAACCTCCAACCTGCGCTGGAAAGATAGCTAAGAGGTTAAGAGCATTGGCTGCTCTTCCAGAGGTCCTGAGTTCAATTCCCAGCAACCACATGGTGGCTCACAACCATCTGTAATGAGATCTGGTGCCCTTTTCTGGCATGTAGACATAAATGCCAGAACACTGTATATATAATAAATAAATAAATCTTTAAAAAACAAAACAACAGCAGCAAAAATCCCTCCAACCTCTGCTTACCTAAGACCAGAACACTGTGGTTTGTGGCCGCATTAGATGATTTTAGTCTGTATGTGTAACATTGCATCGTATGACCTCTTCATGCCTATGAATCTATGATGAATTCGAATAGTGAGTACTCATTTCATGAAATTTCTTATTTCTTTTTTTTATCTTTGTGTTTGGTATCATAATGTAGTAAAAGTTTTAATTGTGTGGAACACTGAACAACCTTGTCTAATCTGCATGACCATGCTAGAGATGATGTCTAAGAAATGCTGTCGAGGTACAGTTTCTTCTGTCCAGTGGATACATGAGATGACTATGCTCTGGTTTTATGTCTTTTTATTTCATGATTTTGTGAAGTTCTCTGCATGGTATCTGACAGCCATTTGTTCATGATTTGTAGCTTGTCTATCGTGTTAACACTCACTATGCTCTCATGCCTAAATCTAAACAATATACCTCATAATACTACACTCACTAATAGAAAATTTTAATTTGTGGACACACACCTTTAATCTCAGCAGCTAGGAGTCAGAAGCCGGCAGTTCTCTAGGTTCAAGGCTAGCCTGGTTTACAGAGTGAGTTCCAGGACAGCCAGAGCTACATAGAGAAACACTGTCTTAATAAAACAAACAAACAAACAAACATGGTGGCACACGCCTTTAATCCCAGCACTCGGGAGGCAGAGGCAGGTGGATCTCTGAGTTCGAGGCCAGACTGGTCTACCAAGTGAGTTCCAGGAAACGCACAAAGCTACACAGAGAAACCCTGTCTCAAAAAAAAAAAAACAAAAAAAGCCGGGCGGTGGTGGCGCACGCCTTTAATCCCAGCACTCGGGAGGCAAAGCCAGGCGGATCTCTGTGAGTTCAAGGCCAGCCTGGGCTACCAAGTGAGCTCCAGGAAAGGCGCAAAGCTACACAGAGAAACCCTGTCTTGAAAAACCAAAAAAAAAAAAAACAAACAAAAAAAATAATAAAAAAATAAAAATGAACAACAAAAAACCCTCAAGAATGTCCTGTGTTTTACCTGGAGGCTGGCTGAGGGTAGACAGGGTGATGTTCCCTGGAGAACTCCGAGTCACCACATGTGGGCCAGATGGCAGGGTACTCAGACCTCCAGGGAAAGACCTGCAGCCCCCAGAACTGTAGCTGGTTCCAGTGGCTCCTCCAAGGCTCTTAAGGACTCATGGAGTCACTTTCCCTAGTCAGCCACTGGCTTCGGTCCCAGGGACAACTAGTCAGATTATTGAATTCTCGCCCAGCTCATCTTCATGGGGTCCTGGATGATTCAGGGAACAGATGGCATCTAATGTGCCTTTTGCACATCCCATTTATTCCCCATGCTCATTCTTTTTTTCTCTTGACTAAGCCCTTTTCATGTGTCTCTGAACTCTCCTAGCCTGAGTATTCTGAATTTCAGTCCCCTGCCATTCACAAGATTTCATTTGTGGTCCTCTTGCACCAGTCACCTCAAGTGAAGCTTTTGCTCATGTGACCCACGTACAGCCACGCAAGTGGAGTGTGTGGGGAATGCCGTGACAAAATGCTTCCGTTTATTTTTGAGGCTGTTAATTCTTGGGCCTCAGCCTCATTTCCCTTCCCTCCAGTGATGAGCCTCTGCTGACCTTGATGCTGGAGGACAAGATAATGAACTATGGTGGGCACCAGAGGGACACCATCCAACATCTGAGCAGTTACTTTCCCACTACCCTTCCAGGGAAATATCTCATTGACCAGTCATGCTGGGAGCCACATTTATTTTGAGGCTCTTTTATTTTACTTTATGAGTACTTTCCTGCAGGTATGTGTGTGCACCAGTGTGTGCCTGGTACCCTGGGAAGTTAGAAGAAGGTCGGGACCCCTAGGACTGGAGCTGTGTATGGTTGTGAGTCATCAGTATGGATGCTGGGAACTAAACCCAGGTGTACTGGCTAGTCTCATGTCTACTTGACATAAGCTAAAGTTTTCTGAAAGGAGGGAGCCTCAGTTGAGAAAAATACTTCCATAAGATCCAGCTGTAAGGCATTTTCTTAATTAGTGCTTGACAAAGGGAGGCCTAGCCCATTGTGGGCAGTGCCATGCCATGGCTGGTGGTCCAGGGCTCTATAAGAAAGCAGGCTGAGCAAGCCATGGGGAACAAGCCAATAAGCAGAACTGCCCCTGCCTCTAGGTTCCAGCCCTGTTTGAATTCTTATCCTGACTTCCTTTGATGAGCAGCAATATGGAGTGTAAGTCAAATAAGCCAAATAAACCTACCGAGGGCCATGGGAGTATACAACCAGTGTTTGACAAGTTGACCCACCAGACGTATAACTCCCTCATGCGGAGCCCCACCTGGCAAAGCCCTGGGGTCACTGGCTATGGAAACTCATTGTTTTCTGTCTGTAACTTTCTCGGGTGCCACTGTTATGCCTCCCTAATAAGAACAGCTGTGGGGTGCTTTGCACAGCCCTGTGGTGGTGTGTTTTACATCTCTGGGCACACATTTAGCTGTGAATTTATGTTTAAGCTGTATAATTCTGATGTATAGAAATAATACTAAAATGTTCTTCTTTACTAACACAGGAAAGTAATAGTATTCTCAGTCGCAAAGACAGCCTTTTACACATTTGCAAAGACCTTGGAACCAGTCCAAAACACAGTAAGCTGCCCCTACATAATCTACGCAAAGACTAATTCCCAGGTGTTGTTTATGGCTAAATCAAGGCCAGGCTGTTTATACTGAGATATAGCTCCTTGCAGTAGCTCTCTTTCTGCACGTACCCTGACCGCTCAAGGTTCAGCCAATTGTTTAATGTCTGGGATTCTTCGCCAACTCAGAGCTACCTGCATGAGTTAATGTGACATTACTAGCCTAAGAGAAAGTATGTGACCTACCTTGTGTTTTGAGAATGGGTAGGGCCCTGAAAATGTAACTCATTCTCACTGAGTTTGTTTCCCCAACAGCTGGAGACCCTTTGCAGACCATCTACCTGGAAATGACTCTGACTTTAGAGAAGGTGACACCACCTTAGTAAAAGCTAGAGTGAAAACATGACTCTACTTAGTCTGATGTAGTTGCTCTCAACCTGGGGGTCAGACGACCTTTTCACAGGGCTCACCTAAGACCCTCGGAAAACAGGTACTTACATTACCATTCATAACAGTAGCAAAATTACCGTTATGAAGTAACAACATAAATGATTTCATGGTTGAGGGTCACTACAACATGAAGAACAATATTAAAGGGTCACAGCATCAGGAAGGTTGAGAACCACTGGTGTAATGTCTTATCCCTGTGGCTCGGAAGCCACAGGTGTGCACTGATGTTTAATGTGACACGGACAGTCTCTGTCTGTTCTGGACTGTGGAGAAAGTTCTCCATCCTTCCTCACCTGAGCACCTGCTCCAGATGGGCCTTGAGGAAATGCACCGCATTCATATAGAGATGTCAGAGAGCAATGAATGTGGGAATGTGATTGTGGCAATGCAACCCCTCTTCCAGGTCTGTACACATATATTCAATTAAGTTTATAGTCCAATGATGCCCTAGAGAAAAAAAGCTTTTGAATCGTTATTATCTGGACTGTGTTAGAGGGGAAACTTGCCAGGGAATGCAGCTTTCACAATGTGTTCACTTCTAATTCCTGGATATAACCTGGCTCAAAAATGTTCAGGAGTCCCAAGACGCCGTGTGTTTTACATCCTTTTCTATTGCTGTGGAAGGACAGCAGGACCTGAATGGTAGATTTCCCTGTAACTAACTCCTGCCAGTTGTTTTCTGACGTCCTTTCAGGCTAAGGTTTAGGAGCCCTTCTCGCTCATCACAGGAACACACCAGAGTGAGAGTCCCTGCTGTGACAGTGGAGGAGACCTCAGTTGGCCCCCATTCCACTCAGTCTCTGATGGTGTCAAAGCTGTGGTGCCCCCCAGGCAGCGTGGTGGACCCACAATCACTCCTGTGAGTTTTACTTTACCATTATTCCACCCAATCCCAACCTCTGCCCCTCTAAATCCTGTTCTGTGGGGGTACAGGAGATGGAACGCCGAGCGCCATGAAGGTGAACCCACTTCTGATCATCTCTCACCCCCTCAAAGGAAGGCAGATGTCAGCCTATTGGTACTCTCTATTCAACTAATGGGACATGGCTGAGAATAGCTAAGGAGAGCTGTGAAATAAAATTGTGTGTGTGTATGCATGCACATGTAAGCATGCTCCCAAACATGCTCACAGCACATGGGTACAGGTGCCCACAGAGGCAAAAAGAGGGAGTAGGATCCTTTAGAGCTGGAATTGCATGTGGGGGTGTGAGTGATGGGAACCAAACTCAGGTCACCTGGAAGAGAAGCACAAACAAGCTGTTAATTGCTGAGCCATCTCTCCAGCTCCTGGTGCCCACTTTTATTTTTAAAAGCTTTAGAACTTGCTGTGGTCTTGCTTAGCTATAATCCAGTATTTGAGAAAATGAGGCAGGAGGACTGTAAATTTGATGCCAGTCTGGGTACACAGCAAGACAGCCTTTAACCCAAATATAGGAATGTAACTCCAACTGAATGGCAGTTAAATGATTTCACATTTAATTATTTTATGTGTGTGTGTATAATGTAACAAAGAAAGGCTTTTTAATTTTGCACAAAGGCAAAACAGTGTATGTGTTGGTGTTTGCATGACCCAGCATGCATGTGAAGGTCAGAAGACAATTTGCAAGAGTTAGTTAAAGGGAAATCCTACCATTGAGATGCAGGGAATGGAATTCAGGTGGTCAGGCTTGGTGGGAGCTGTAAAGGCACAGATTGTTTCTAAACACTTCTCCAGATGCTGAAATGGACAGCCTTAGTTGGTGTTTTCTTTGAGCCAGGGTCCTACTAAGTAGCTCTAACTGGTCTTGAACTCTCTTTGCAGTATAGACTAGCCTTGAGATCACAAAGACCCACCTGCCTCTGCCTCCTGAGGGTTGGATCAAGATGGCAGTTCTAATGATCTATCTGACACAGAGGACCTCCCATGTTGCACTGGAGTCTAGGGGTAGAAAAGAGTGAGAAAAGAGTTTAACATTACCTTTAACTTGTTTATTTTGCTTTTTAAGTCATTGGGTTACTCTAGCCTGGAGTGGGGACTATGCAGGAGGCAGAGGCAGGCTCATCTCCATGAGTTTGAGAGCAGTCTGGCCTACACGGTGAATTCTATGTCAGCCCAGGCTACATAAATAAAATAAAATAAATAAATGAAACCTACAAATTAACAAACAGAAACATTTGTGATGAAAGCAAAGCTTCATTGGGAGCCAAAACCAGTCTTCAATCTGTATGAGAAGAGATAGAAACCAGAGTTCTCTTGGCCATCTTGGGTCTATGTCCCGAGTGGATGTGGTGTGGGCCTGGTAAGATGGGGTGTCCTGATGGAGGTGTATTGATGTAACCAACCGTCTTATTAAATAAGAAACACAGAAACAATGCAAAAGAGAAAGCCGAGAGGTCAGAGCTCAGAGCTAAAATCTCACCCTTCCGCCTGCGGTGTCCCAGCTTCCCGAATGAGGGCTCTATTTCCTGTCTGTTCGTCTATTTAAAGTATTTTGTTCTGCCTTCTCATTGGTTGTAAACCCAAACACGTGACTGCCTCGTCACTGTCTGAATGTACAGCCCCCTAGGTCTTAAAGGCATGTGTCTCCAATGCTGGCTATATCCCTGAACACACAGATATCTATGGGATTAAAGGCGTGTGCCACCACCGCCACACTCTTGCTATGGCTCTAATAGCTCTGACCCCCGGGGCAACTTTATTTATTAGCATACAATCAAAATCACATTTCAGTACAATTAGATTACCACCACAGAGGTGGGTGACAACAAGGTCTGGACACTGAAGATGGGGCCCAGTCCAGCAGAAGCAGGCTCTCCAACTCCAAATCTCTTCTCTGGTTCTTCAGAAGGTTTATGATGCTATCCACTCATACCACTACTTAGCACCCCCCCCTTCCAACCACTGGCCCTTTTGTAACTTTTTATGTTGAAATAACATTTTTCTCAGTTTCCTAGACCGCTGTGAACTTGCTCTGTGGCTCAGGCAGATCTTGAACTTGAAGTTCTCCTGCATCAACTCTCAAGTGGCAAGGACAATAGAAAGGTCAATCACTATGAGTATGAGACCAGCCTGGTCTATGTAGAAAATTCTAGGCCCACCAACCGAGTTACAGGGTGTGATCCTATCTCAAAGAAAGGGAAATCTCATAAGGTGTGGTGGTGTACACCTTTTATCCCAGCACCCTGGGGGAGGGGCAGAAGCAGGAAGGTCTCTGTGAGTTCAAGGTCATCCTGGTCTACATAGTGAGCTACGGTGAGCTCCAGGACAGCCAGACCTACATAATGAGACCCTATTTCAAACAACAACAAAAAGAATTCTTTAACTCTCAGGTGGAGGTGGTCGCCACCATGTTGCCAGGGACATTGACCTCCTCTATGTTGCTTGCTCTCCTACACCCCAAGTTGCCACAGCTCCTAACACCAGGGCTTCTAGATTATCACCTAACCCCTCAGGTCTGATGCCAAGACACTCTGTGGCACTGAGCCCCTGCTTCCATTGTTGTTAGTTGTTTACTAGAGGTAGGGGTTTACTCTGTTGTCGAGGCTAGACTCAAAACTGTGACGCTCTTCCTTCAACCTCCGACTGCCAAGGTGTAAGCTGCATCACCACGCTCGCTTACCTTCATTCTCACTTTTAAAAAAAAAGTATGCACTTGGGAAGCAGAGGCAGGCAAATCTCTGAGTTCCAGGCCAGCCTGGTCTACAAAGCAAGTTCCTGGACAGCTAGGACTGTTACACAGAGAAACTCTGTCTCAAACAAAAAAAAAAAAAAAAAGGTATTTATTTTTGTATGTCTGTGGATCAGAGGACACAGAGGACAAGCCTCAAGCGTCAGTTTTCTTCTCCCACCACATGGGCCTGGGTGTCTGAACTCAAATAGTCAGGCTTGGTGGTGGGTCTCATTAGCCACTGAGCCATTTCACTTTCCCCACAGCTCCCCCTCTCCATTGCATCTTCTCCACGAGCCAGTGTGTTAGCTGATACTCTCCGAAGCACCCTCTATCTTCTGGGGAACTAAGGTGGCTTTGTCCTCAAAGCCAAGTTTTTTCATCATTTTAGAGCAAGGGTCTCATATAGCTTAGGCTGGCATCAAGCTTGCTAGGTAGCCAAAAATGACTGAATTGATCCTCCTGAGTCCAACTCTTGAGTTCTAGGATTACAGACATGCCCTGCAGTGTCCTGTCTGGTAGGTACACTGCTTGCTAAACAGAGAACTTTTGAGGATGCTGAAAAGCAAGCACTCTACAAATTCAGCTCTCTTCAAGGTCCCTTGCCACAATAATAATGGATACAAGCCATCCTCCTGCCTCAGCCTTCTCAGTGGCTGCCACGGCAGACTCGTAGGGCATCCA
Organism: Peromyscus leucopus; assembly: GCF_004664715.2. Lineage (NCBI taxonomy): Eukaryota > Metazoa > Chordata > Mammalia > Rodentia > Cricetidae > Peromyscus > Peromyscus leucopus. The sequence goes on from NC_051064.1 coordinate 144,606,641, forward strand.
GCTCAGCCCCTGATTCCAGAACATGTTCATAATTTTATCAATAATAATTTCAGCTTTATACTTTTTATGTCTGTTATCAGGCACAGATTAGCACCCCTCATCCCCACTGACTCACATTTAGAACTAGGTGGGTCACAAATGAATACAATTCAGCCAGATCTGTTGGCTCACAACTGTAACCATCCCAGGAGGAAGGCTGAGGCAGGAGAATTTCTAAGAGTTCGAGTTCCAAATCAACCTTAGCTACAGAGCAAGACCCCATCTCAGAAATGTTAAGTCTTAAACTTCAGGACAAATGGTTGAAGTGCCTATTTAACATAGCAAAACGGACCTGGCCATTAGGCTCGCTCAGCATGTCAGTTCCAGCTTTCATGCTCTACCCAGAACTCTCCAACCCAGGGGTGGGCTATCCTTCTCAGAGGTTCTTCCCTATATAATCTAGCCATTTTGGGTACCCTCCCTGCCCCCTCGCCACCCCACCCCCCTTAGACCCTTTTGCTTCTTGACTGCAGCACCTGATTCCCCTCTCTCCTCTCTGTCTGGTTTCCTCACATGGCTCAGGGGCTTGTCTACTCTGGACTCTCCCAGATGATCTACACTAATCTCCCACCTCACCGTATCTAGGAACAGCCATATCCTTTCCTTTTTATTTTTATTTTTCATTCAAGAAACAAATCCAAAACAAAGTGCATAAATAAGCAAATAAGTAAAACAAATATATACATCAAACTCCATCATACTTAGGAACAGTCATGTCCTTTCCTTATTTTTTTCTTTCAAGGAATAAGTGCAAAATGAAGGACATAAATAAGCAAATAAATAAAACAAATATAAATCAAACTAAGTGGGAATGAATCCATGAATGGGCTTTGACTTTCACGGAATCTCGGGGTTTTTTTTGTTTGTTTGTTTTGGGTTTTTCTCCCCCCCCCCCCCCAGCTGAGGACCGAACCCAGGAACTTGCGCTTGCCTAGCAAGAGCCCTACCACTGAGCTAAACCCCCAAACCCGGGTTTTTCTTTTTTGTTGTTGCTTTTTTTTTTTTTTTGAAACAGTCTCACTATGGAGACCTGGCTATATTGGAACGCGATGCGGAGCAGGCTGAGCTCGAAACGATAGGGATCCACCTGAATCGGCTACCGGAAGGCTGGGATTAAAGGCGTGCACCATTTCCCGCGGCTTTCCGGGGTTGCTGTGTTTGTTTTTTCCTCTCAGAGAACTTGGCCTTGAACACACAGAGATCCCCCTGCCTCTGCCTCTCGAGGGCTTGGGTCAAAAGCGCCGCCATTTCGCGGGTCTTTCTGTTCTTTCTTTCTTTTTTTTTCCTCTCGCGGAAAATTTGTATTAAATCCGGACGCAGAAAAAGCTCAGGCAGGGCGGAGACTCAGCCATCCAATCGGCTGGCAGCTTGTGGTTGGCAGGCGGGGCTACCAACCGGAAGTATGAGACGGAATACGGAAGGGGAAAAAAAACCTTCAGACCGGAAGTGCGGGGCGGAAAACGGATAAAAATGCTTCAGGACGGAAGTGTGAAGTGAGGATGGATGAGAAATTTTCAGAGGAGCCAGGGAAGCCTTGAAGCTCGATCCTGGAGTGACTGCCTGGTTCTTCTGGGATTCTGAGTCCTGTAATTAGTGCTTGTTTCTGGTAAGTCAACCACCTCCATCAGGGCACACTGATTCAGGGGCATTTGACTCAAGATGCCAAGGGAACTCTGATTTCTTCTCTTCATACGGTCGGATTGCAGACATTGGGTTTACACATGATGAAGTTTACCGTCATCTTAAATGTCTTTTGATTTTAATTTGTTGGTTTCATTTTTATTAGTTTTTGGGGGGACAAGGCCTCACTATGCTGCCCTGGCTCACCTAGAATGTAGCTCAGGTTGGGCCAGAAATCAAGAAACAGCCTACCGCCCCTCCCCTCCCCAGCCTCCGTAGTTCATGATTACCAGTGTGTTTCACCAAGCTCTGGTTAATACCAAATTATTATTTGTTTTTTGAGACAAGGTTGCACTCTGTAGCAAAGTGCCTTTAAACACCTAGCAGTTCCGCGTCTGCCTCTCCATTCTGGAACTACAAGCTGGGAGTTAATCGAATATCTAGAATTATGCCTTGGTTTGTGTCAATTTAGAAGTTATATTCTTTGGTTATTCAGTCTCTAGTCCAGGATGGCCTCAGACTGCCTCATCCTCCTGACTGTTAGAATTAAAAACCTGAGCCCAGCAGTGGTGGTGCATACCTTTAATCCCAGCACTCTTGAGGCAGAGGCAGGCAGATCTCGGAGTTCGAGGCCAGCCTGGTCTACATATCAAGTTCCAGGACAGCAAGGGCTACACAGAGAAACCTTGTGTCTGGAGGGGGAGGGGGTGTTAAAAGCCTGATTCACTACTAAAGGTTTTGTTTTTGTTTTTCAAGACAGGGTTTCTCTGTGTAGCTTTGTGCCTTTCCTGGAACTCCTGTAAAGGCTTATTTTTAAATATCCGTTTCTTTTTAGAGACAGTTACATGTAGAACAGGTTGAAGTAGAACTCACATAAGTTTTTTGTTTGAAATGGAGTCTTACGTAGCCAAGGATGGTCTTGAGCTCGATATATATATAACTGGGGCTGGCCTTGAACTCTTGATCTTTCTTCCTCCTAATAATTGGGATGCATGTTACAAGACTGTCTCTTCATATCTGACTTTATGTTTTTATTTTATTTTTTATTTCGTTTTATTTTAGAGACATAGACTTATGTTGTCTGGCCTGACTTTAAACAGCCAATCTTCTTTTTTCCACCTTCTCAGTGTTTGGATTTTATTTATTTATTTTGGTTTTTCAAGATAGGGTTTGTCTGTTTCCCTGACTGTCTGGAACTTGCTCTGTAGACCAGGCTGTAATGAGAAATGCCCATTGAATGGAATTTGCTTTTGTTTGATTGTATTAAGTTTTTTAAGACTTAGTCTCATTAAGGCCAGACTGGTCTTGAACTCCTGACTTTCCAACTCTATATTTGACTAGTTTGTAATTCCTTAAGTTCACCTTTTTGTTTGTTTGTTTTTTGGTTTTTCGAGACAGGGTTTCTCTGTGTAGCTTTGCGCCTTTCCTGGAGCTCACTTGGTAGCCCAGGCTGGCCTCGAACTCATAGAGATCCGCTTGGCTCTGCCTCCCGATTGTTTTGTTTTTTTGAGACAAGGTTTCTCCGTGTAATTTGAAGCGTGTCCTAGAAGTAGCTCTGTACACCAGGCTGGCCTCAAACTCACAGATATTCGCGCCACCACCACCCAGCAAGTTATATACTTTTTTTTTTTTTTTTTTTTTTTTTTTTGAGACAGGGTTTCTTTGTGTAGCTTTGGAGCCTGTCCTGGATCTCACCCTGTAGACCAGGCTGGCTTTGAACTCACAGAGATCTGCCTGCCTCTGCCTCCTGAGTGCTGGGATTAAAGGTGTTCACCACTACAGCCCGGCTTTTTTTTTTTTTTTTTTTTCCCCAAGTCATATACTTTTCAAGTTACTGTTTGTGGCTTTATAAATTGAAATTTCTTTTAAGCTGTATCTTTAAAATAGTACTGGGAATGAAGTTTGATAACACGAGGCACAAATCCCATTTCTTCTGGGGACTGAAGCTGTAGGAATGTAGTTGGTTCAGCCTGGGCAATTTGGCAAGACCTTGTCTCAAATTAAGACAAAGCCAGGTGGGCTGCTAGCACACTCCTGGAGTCATAGCACTGGGGACACAGTGGAGAAAGAACCCCAGTTCCAGGCTACCATAGGGTACACAAAGTGATCTTGTCACTACATAAAATGAAATGAATGAGTTGGATATGTAGCTTAATGGGAGAACACTTGTCTAGCATAGACCAGGCCCTAGGATCCAACCCCAGCACTGTGCACCATGTGTATGCCTAGTGCTCATGAAGGCCAGAAGAGGGCGGACCCCTTGGGTACTAAAGTTACAGGTGGTTGTGAACCACCATGAGGGTGCTGGGAACCAAACTCAGGTTCTCTGGAAGAGCAGCCAGTACTCTTAACTGCTAAGCCATATCTCCAGTCTTGGGTTTTTTTTTTTTTTTTTTTTTTTTTTTCTTTTTTTTTCTCCTTATGATAACCCTCAACTTGGACTGTGCAGAAACTATACAGACTAAATTGGCCTGGAACTTCTTCCAAAGTGCTGGGAAGGCTCCTGCCACCAGGCCATGCATCATTGCAATATTTTCAAAGTAGAGTCTACTAGCCAGGCATTGTAACCAAAACACAAAATTCACTTCTAAAGTAGGCAGGAGGATGGCAAGCCTGGGCCACATCGTACCATCAAGGGCAGCCCTGACCTCATAGCCATTCCACACCAGCTTGGACCACAGGCAAGATCATATTTCAGAAAGTAAACAAAAAAAGTTAAAAGTGTGGCTGGAAGTTTTTCCTTTTCTCATCTATTTCCTCACCTAGTCTTGAATGCAACATTGGGAAATTCTCTTCCTGTAAACCTCTCTGCATCAACATCTTCATCTCAAAGTCACTGTCCCCTAGACACTCTCCAGACAGTTTTGACATGGTTTGAGAACTGCTTGTGAGAGCTTGTTTTAAATGTGAGTCACTGTCTCAGTCTCCAGAGTACTATGGCATAGCTGAGTATCCTCCATCAGGCTCTAAAGCTTTGAAAGTGATGAGTAATGATTAATGCACATTAATGCACATTTCATACACCCTACCCTCAGTCATTCCCAGGCAGGTTCAGCTCATCAAAAGCAAAATATGGGTTGCTGGAGAGATGGAGAACACTTAATTGCTTTTGCAGAGGACCCAGATTCAATTCCCAGGACCTGCATGATGGCTCACAACCACCTGTAACGTAGCACCGGTTCCAGGGGATTCAGCAGGCACACATGTGGCACACATACATGCCTGCAGGCATAAAATAAAATAATTAAAAAAAAATCTAAAAAAATTAAAACAAGTAGGATATGGGAAGGTTAGGCATGAAACATTCCCATGGCCTTCCCATGAGCATCTTGAGAGATGATCAGTGTTCCAGTTGCCATAAAAGGATGGGGTTCAGCTCTTAGGTTCCTGGGTACCCCTTCCCAGTAGGAATTGAATTCGGAGGAACAGTGGCTGCATTTAGATAGCACAGTTGAAGGTATGGTCATATGTTGTTCCTATATTTGAATGTTTGGTTCCCAGTTGGTGGACTGTTTGGGAAGAATTAGGAGGCGTGGCCTTGCTGGCAAAGGTGTGTCACTAGGGGTGGGCTTGGAGGTTTCAAAAGCCCACACCAGACCTTTGCTTGCAGATGAGATGTAAGCTCTCTGCTATTTCTTCAGTGCCATACCTACCTACCATTGATGGGCATGGATTAACCTTCTGAACCTGTAACAGACCTCCAATTAAATGCTTTATAAGTTACCTTGGTCATGATGTCTCATCACAGCAGTAGAAAACAGTAACTAAGACAAGTGAGAAGTGGGGTTTCCTAAGACACAGCTTCCTTTATTTTTCACCAGGTGTTTTCAGACTAAAGGGCTGAAGGATGAGTGGTCAGGACCCCCCCACACTCCTGCAGCTGGCAGTGCAGAGGCTGCTGAGGGAGGAGGCCCTGGCCATCTCTGCTCTGCAACACCTGCCTACGGTGCTGTTCCCACCACTGTTCAAGGAAGCCTTCAACCACAGACAGACTAACATCCTGAGGGCGATGGTAGCAACGTGGCCCTTCCCCTTCCTCCCTGTGGGGACCCTGATGAAGACTCCCCACCTGGAGACCTTGCAGGCTGTGCTAGATGGAGTAGACATGCTGTGGACACAGAAGGTTCTCCCCAGGTAAGCGAGAGCCAGCTAGGGTAGAATGGTGGACACTGGGGTACAGGGAAGAGACATCTGAGGAAAGGGAGAATGAGATCAAAGGTCGATCAGAGGCTTCTGGTGGTATCATCTTGGAAGATTGCAGAGGCCCTGACCCCTGTTGAGTCCCAGTATAAAGGACAGTTGGGTATGGAGTAGAGCTTCAAGCAGCTGTAGCCACATTGGAACCTTTCCCTGGCTCTCACACAGGTTCTAGAAGTGAGTGGAAGAGAGAGTCAAGAGTAACTGAATGTAGGAAGCAGGACAGGTCTTTAGATGTAGCTCAGGCAAAGAGCCCCTTGCCTGGAAGGCATGGGGTGCTGTGTGGAGACCCAGGACTGAAAAGCATAAACAAACACACATAACAGAGCAGGGACCAGGCGGCCGCAGAGCTGCCTGGGAAAAGCTGGCTCTGGGTTGGGTCTTTTATGTCTCCTGACACTTGCATTCTACTCACAGGAGGCGGAAGCTTCAAGTGCTTGACCTGAGGAATGTGCACCACGACTTCTGGGATGTTTGGGCTGGAACAGAGGGTGAAGACTGCTCAGCAGAGGCTTTGTGTGAAAAGCAAACCACAAAGCGCCGTCCTAGATACGCACTGAGGCAGCGTTTGAAGGTGGTCACAGACCTTTGCCTCAGGTTCCATCTGAATGAACACCAGACGTACTTGTTACAGTGGGCCCAGCAGAGAAGAAGTTTCATAAGGCTGTGCTGTGTGAAGATGCGGATTTGGGCATTGCCTGTCTACACCGTCAGGAAAGTCTTGATGGTGTTCCAGCCTGACAGCATCCAGGAGTTGGAACTGAATACAGGCTGGAGTCTGTCTACTCTGGTGCATTTTGTATCTTACCTGGACCAGATGAGGAATCTTCAAAAACTCCTTTTAACCCGGATTCACAAGAACACCTTCAAGGTTCTAAATACCCCCACAGACATACAAAAGTGTATCACCAAGTTCGTGTCTCAGTTTTCCAAGCTCAACTGTCTCCAACATCTCTCCATGAATGGCGTCTACTTTTCCAGTGAGCACATGAAACAGTTGTTCAGGTAAGGTAGGATGGAGAGCGATTTCTGCTCCCATGGCAACCCTTCCTCTCACATTGGAGAGTAGTGGGCACTTGAGTGAGATCAGCCACCACTGTGGACTTCACAATCACAGAGTCATCACAGCATCCAAGGATTTTGTTCCCATTTTAACAGAGTCAGGAGCTCAGTTTGTTCAGTGACCACTCATTAAGCAGAGGCTGAGCTGGGGTAGGAGATATGTAGAGAGTGGCCTTGCTAGAAGACCAATTGGCGGGTCAGAGGTAGTAAGCATGTGCTGTGTATTCTTGCTTGGCATTCTGTCTAAGATAAGGGGAAGAGAATAGGTCAGAACAGTGGGCCCAGAACTGGAGAGGGCCCACATCCCCAGGGGAACTCTGTGCTTAGCATTTGTGTGTCTTCTAATTTCCCACATGCAAAATCCTTTTTTGAGCCCAGGCAGGACCTGAGTAGAAATGGGTGGAAATGAGTGATACCCACTGTGTGTGTGTGAGAGGTAGGGGTGAGGAACTTTAGGACAGACTGTACTGGGAAAGGCAGAGTGTGCCCTTGGCTAATGTGACTAGCACAGGTTCTCTTCTGGATAGGAATGGACTGCACACCTGTGGCCTGAGTAAATCCCATTCTGACACTCAGAGGCCTCTCTACCAAGAATGGTGAGACTCGAATAAGCAGCATCCTGGATATTGATCTCCATTATATAGCCACATGACCTGAAGACAAGTGATCACCTTTACCTCTATGCTAACCCTAACACCAGCTCTCTCCATCTCTATGTGCCAGAACTAATCACTTGGTCTCTCCTTAGGTACCTGAAGACCCCTTTGGAGACCCTGTCCATCACTATGTGCAAGCTCTCACAGTTAGATTTGAATTCCTTGTCCCAGAGTCAGAGTCTCCATCAGCTCAAACACCTGAATCTGAGACTTGTAAAGTTAATTGATTTATATCCTGTGCCTTTCCATGATCTCCTAAAGAGTGTTGCAGACACTCTGCAGACCCTAGAGTTGGAGGGCTGCTGGTTGGTGGACTCTCAGCTCATCACCCTCCTGCCTGCCCTGAGCCAGTGCTCTCAACTCACCAGGGTCAATTTTTGTGACAATGACATCTCCATGGCTGTCCTGAAGGACCTTCTGTATCACACAGGCAACCTCCGCCAGTTGACCCAGGAGCTGTACCCCGCCCCTCTGGAGTGCTATGATGACAGGGGTGACGTCCGCGTGGGAAGATTTGTCCAACTTTGTCCTGAGCTCATGGATACACTCGCTACTGTAAGGCAGCCCAGGAGAGTCTCCTTTGCTACATATGTCTGCCACGAATGTTGTCAGCGCTGTGTCTATGACCGGGAGACCAAACTTTGTCGTTGTTGGCAGTAAATGGGGGAAGGTTGCTTTTGGATACTGAGAAATGAAAGCCTAGCACAATAGGTATTTCATCAAGGGGAGCCAGAGCTTATAGCCACACTCTCACTGCTTAGTGTTTGGGAAACAGTGGTATGCAATAGGGACAGACCACAGGGACCGAGGTTGACATGGAGAACAGTGGGGCTTGAGGACAAGTGTTTATGGAGTCAAAAAGATAATTCTTCATTTCTTTTTTCTTTAAGATTTATTCTGTGTATGAGTGGTTTATCTTCATATATGTGTGCTTGGTGCTTGTGGAGGACAGATGAAGGATTGGATCCCCCAGAACTGGAGTAACTGTGAACCACCATGTGGGGGCTGGGAATCTAACATGGGTCCTCTGCAAGAGCAAGTGCTCTTAGCTGCTGAGCCAGCCATCACTCTAGCCCCAATTCTGTGTTTTCTAAACGAGTTCTGGCAGGACATGATAATGAGCGACTTTCTCCTATATGATAGTTGTGAGGTAAGGGTCAGAAACCTGGATATTCTCCTGGTGGCCTTCCCTGCCATTAACCTGGTTTCAGTTTGTCACTGTTTCCCTTGGACTGTTGAGCTGGAAAGACCCTGTGTTGGCAGCAGATGTAAAAAGATAGGGAAGATGACACTTTGGCAGAGACATCCAGCCAGCTTCGTGGATGAACAGCTCCTTTATCTTTGGTCTTCTTACTGTGAGCCAGCCATTGTCAGACTGCCTAGACCACAGCCTGTTAGCCAGCTGGCTAAACTTCATATAGTTCCAATATATATGGTTCTATCAGTTCTGTTCCTTTCTGTTTCCTGTAGAAAATCCTGACTAAAACATCAAAGTGAACTGAAGGTAATTAGACATTGTTTTCTTTTCTTTCCCTCTGCCTGCGTGTCTGTTGTGTCCCACTGTGTGTCTGCTCAGCGCTTTGTGTGTACAAAATTTCAACCTAAAATGAGCAGTGCAGTCTCCTGTGAGGGCTTTGGACAATGGTCGAAGCATTCTAGCTGGCATATTTAGACTAGGAGGCACTGTGGACATATCAAAGACGGTTGAAGCAAAATCAAAGATAGAAGCCACACTGCTCACTCCCTCCCCATTTATCATCTCTTTCTTTCATAGTCACCTATTGCCCAGGCTGGCTTTGAAATTCCCCTGCCTCAACCTCCTAAATGCTAAGATTACTGAAGTATGCCACTGTGGCCAGCTTTTAAATCACATGTCTGTGGGGCCTATTCTTTAGGACTTCCAGCCCTCTGGGTGTCCCTGAACATAAAGGTCTCCAGCAGGTGGACAGTCCAGAAGTAAACTTTTATTTTGTTAATGAGTACTGTGAATGTCCAGGAGTAAACTTTTATTTTGTTAATGAGTACCTAAGCCTACCATTGCGCTCCCCTGTGTTGTATATCGTGGTAGTAATAAAGAAGTTTGTTTCATGCCCTCTGTTTTTTTTTTTTTAATTAAGAAATGTTTTATTCATTTTACATACCAATCACAGATGTCCCTCTTCCCTTCTCCAGCCTTCTCCCTGCAACCCACCTCCCATTCCCTCCTACAAGAAGGTAAGGCCTCCCATGGGGAGTCAGCAGAGCCTGGTACATTCAGTAGAGGCAGGTCCAAGCCCCTCCCCCTTCAAGGCTGTGCGAAGTGTCCCGCCATAGGTAGTGGGCTCCTAAAAGATGTAAAGAATGTGTTAATATAGAGAGAGCTGAGCAGTGGTGGAGTATGCCTTTAATCCTAAGCGCTTGGGAGGCAAAGGCAGTTGGATCTCTGAGTTTGAGGCCTCGTCTACAGAGCTAGTTCCAGGACAGCCAGGGCTGCACAAGGAAATCCTGTCTCAAAAAAAGAATATAGGGAGGACTAGAGAGATTGCTTAACAGTTAAGATCATGGTGTGTTCTTGCAGAGGACCTGGGTTTCATTCTCAGCATCCATAACTGTCTGGAACTGTAGTTCAAGGGGATCAGTTAAAAAAAAAAGAGTGAGATAGCCTGTTGGGGTATTAGACACGCCCACTAGCAGGTCTAACGTAATAAAAGAGGCTTCTAAAAGTGCTTTCTGAGATACACACACTGGCCAAGACAGAAGTGCTGTGCCATGGACACTCGCGCGTGCACATATACACACACACACCCAACACTTTAATATTTTAATTAAAAAATAGATATAACCTAATGGTCTGTGTTTAGCACTAATTGGTCCCCAAACTCAGAGATTGTTTCTCTGCTATCTCCAGAGTGCTGGGAATAAAGGCAGGGGCTACCATGCCCAATAATGAAGTAGTTTTGCCTGGAGTGCCTTGCTGATGTTTTCTCTTTGGGGCACACACTCACAAAAAAAAAAAAAAAAAAAAAAAAAAAAACCGAAAAAAAACTGGAGTCCATTATATGTTGGTGAACTAGTTAGTCCTGAATATGAGGCCTGCCTTGGAGTGGTTGATATACCCAGTGTCACTCCATTGGAGAAAATTGACTTTCCTGCTCCCAGCAGGTATAAATGGCAGTTCAGTTATTAACCTTTACCCTAGTGACTAGGTTTTTATTTATTTTTTAAATATAACTGTGAGACCAAAATGAGCCATCTTAGAAATAAGACCAAAATGCTTTCACCCTAAAATTAAGGCTTAAGATTTCTCCTTTTGGGAATAGGCCATTAGTTACTGAAACCAGTCAGTTCAGATTCCAGAAACCAGGAAGTGTAAAAGTACAGAGTCACAAGATAGTCAGGAGGTAATGCCTGCCAGACTATGGAATGTCCTCTCCCTGGTTTCCAGGGTAACTGACCACAGAAATGCCCCCACCTGAGGGCAGCCAATGAGAAATGATGGCGGGCAACCACTCTCTTAGAAGTAATTTCTAGAAGTCCCTAGAAGCGAGCCAATCAGAATTATACCCGTACTAGCACCCCTAAATGATGTAACCTTGTGATTTTTCTCTTTAAAAACTGAGCTTGCAGACAGGTGGGCACTTCCTCCAGCCTCCACTGCATTGGATGTATTGGACAAAGTCTCTGCCTAGGCTTGTATATCCAGAATTAAACCTTGCTTTTTCATTCCGGCATGCTTGTCTTTGGTGGTCTCTCTGGGGGTCACGATCTGGGCACAACATAACAAAATATATATAAAAAAAACTATCACATTGAAGTTGGGCAGGACAAGCCAACAGAAGGAAAAGAGGCCAAGAGAAGGCACGAGAATCAGAGATACACTCAAATTCCATAAAAATACTAACCTGGAAGCCATAGTATAAGCTCAGAGGACCCCGTGCGGACCTGTGCATGCTGCTTCAGTCTCGGAGTTCAGAATGTGCTTTGCTTACGGTAATTTAGAGGCCTTGTTTCGTGTTCTCCTCCACCCCTTCTAGCTCTTGAAATCCTTCTCCCTCCTCTTCCATGGGGTCTGACGAGAGGGATTTGATGGATACAAAGAGGGTTGAGTCTTCTAAAGTCCTCACTCTCTGCCTAATGTCTGGTTGTGGGTCTCCTGTGTGAACACAGTGAGACTTTGGTTTTGAACCAAGGATGGTGGTGTACCAGAGAGGCTGAGACAGAAGGATTGCTAGTTTAAGAATAGCCTTTTATCCAAAGAGCTATCTCACTGCCTATTTTATGTGTATGGGTGCTTGCCTGCATACAAACACACACACACACACACACACACACACACACACACACACACACACATGCATACATATATCGGACATGGGGGTGTGTATCTAGTGCCTCTGGAGGTTACAGAATGAACTAGAGTTACAGAATAAGAGTTAGAGGGCAGTCTGGGCTAAAAATCAAGACGGTCCCTAGCAACATCCTGGGGATGAGAGGACTGCTGAACTCTGACCTAACTCACTGACCCCCTGCCTTACAGAGCCTGTGTCTCTGTTCACAATGTTCTCGACCTTCCCCTCACCTTCCAGCCCAGGGTTACACACTTCCCATTTACTTCGCTCCTCCTCAGAATAGGCCTTCACCCATAGCAGGAATTAGTTCCTGTTCACACAGATCTGAGCGAAATGCTCACTTGGGGTACCATATGCTTGTGAGTCCTTACCTCCTTCAGTGTCTCTTATACCTACCTGTTCCAATCCCCTTACCTCACAACCCACTCTCTATAGCTTTTTCCACCCAGCTAGTCTTATAGCATGATAGCTCTCTACACATCTCCTACCACAGTTCAGGCCTCTGCTTGCTCAGTGGTCATCAGAGACCTCAGTTTAGGGAGAGTGGAAATAAGACCATGCTCAGATATGCTGATGTCTCCCTCACTGTTAAATCCAGTGGCTGACAGTAGACGCCCACTACTCCCTAATGTAAAAAAGAAAGGTTTGCTGTGGTAGCAGAAACAGCTCTCCACCCTTCCTTACCAGAATAACTGTTTTAGGTGGTATACTGACTAGTTTTATGTCAACTGGATACAAGCTAGAGTCATCAGAGAGAAGGGAGCCTCAACTGAGAAAATGCCTCTATAAACTGTGGCTGTAGGCACCAGGCACACCTTTAGTCTAGCACTCAGGAGGCAGAGTCAGGCAGATCTCCGTGAGTTCAAGGCCAGCCTATAGAGTGAGTTCCAGAAAAGCCAGGGTTACACAGAGAAACCTTGTCTCAAAAAAACAAAACAAGTGGTAGAGCACTTGCCTAGCAAGCGCAAGGCCCTGGGTTCAGTCCTCAGCTCTGGAAAAAAAAAAAAAAAAAAACAAAAACAGCAAAAAAAGATATGGTTGTAGGCAAGCCTGTAGGGCATTTTCTTAATTAGTGATCTACAGGAGAGGGCCCAGCCCATTGTAGATGGTGCCTTCCCTGTCTGGTGGTCATGGGTTCTGTAAGAAAGCAGGCTGAGGAGTAAGCCAGTAAGCAGCAGCCCTCTCCCCACATGGCTTCTACATCAGCTCCTGCCTCAGATTCCAGCCCTGTTTGAGTTCCTGTCCTGACTCTCTTCAGTGATGAACAGTGATATGGAAGTGTGTGGCAAATAAACCCTTTCTTCCCCAGGTTGCTATGGTATTCTGTCTCAGCAATAGCAACCCCAAGACACTTAGCCACTGAGAAAGTAGATACTATTGATGCAGGGTTGGTGGACACAGTTGAGATTGGAGAACTGAGAAGTGGAAGATGGCAACCCTTCCTCTGTGCTGAAAAGGTCTCTGTCATTGAAGATATTTGTGGTGATACCTGGTACATAGGATTTGCAAAGATTTCTTATCTGGCCCAGGCACAAACCGGGTCAGTGAGGTCTGACTGCACTGCATATCTAGTTCCAATTCCTGAATAAACAGTGGATCTAAAATGTTCAGGATCTCTGGGATAGTGTTGATGGATGATGCCCAAATCCCCAGCGTTCTACAGCACAGTTCTACTGATCTACTGCCATGGTTCTCAGTGGAGTAAAGCAGTGCTAACACCTCAGGGGCTGCTGCGCCTCAGATTCCATATTAATGACCCGGGGTGCACAGCCACCGTCCTGGGCTCCAGCTGAGACATTCCGGAAGTTCTGGTACGTATCCACCAAATCAAGCGTGGCCAGTTTCCTGCTCCTGTAAGAAAACTGGTAGAAATCTCAGAAGACAAGACCCAACATAGTCGTCTTTTCCTCCACATTTGAAATGTCAGCTGGTCTCTTCTCTACTTTGGCTTATAAATATTCATTTTTTTTTTTTTTTAACTGGTGAGGAACAAGCCCAGGGCCTCATACAGATGCCTGAGCAGCACCTGTAGCTCTGTCTTGCTTCTCTCATTCTGTCCCCTTTCAATCCAGCCTGATCCCAGTTATTTCCATGTCAGAGGCACTGATGGGTTCCTTTTGCCTCAGCTGGGTCTACTCCCATCTGTTCCCCACACTTGACAGTCCTTTCCCAGATGATTCACCAAAGGCTGAGGCCTCCAATCCTTCAAGCTAGGACTGTCAGAAATCTCTGATCCACCTTTGACCCCCCATTCTTCCTGGCCATATTTGCCCCTTGCCTACTTGCCTGCATATATGGAGCTTGCTTCCTTGGGATGAATCTTCCGGGTTCGCAGCACATCCACTCCACCCAGCACAGCCTTGCAGGTCTCTAGGTCAGGCATCTTCATTCAAGACTCCACAGTGAGGCAGGAAAAGGGCCAGGCTGTGCCACCATTGCCTTCAGGATGCTTGTGTGTTAGTGAAGGCCTCCTTGAACAGTGATGGGAGGAGCTCCATGGGCAGGCACTCCAGACAGAGATGGCTGCCGCTTCATCCCTTAGCAGCACCGGCCTGCCAGCTGCAGGGGTGTGGCTGGGGCCGGGAAGCTCTTCCTGGTGGGGCTTCAGTCTGCAGCCTTCTTGGGAAGCACCAAGGAAAGACGATTCTTTGGACTGAGACATAAGAAGCCAGTTTTTCCACCAGGGGACTCCTATCAGAGCCAGAGTCGCTGCTCTGGCATTGGTGGAAACCTCAGTTTACCCCATTCCATTCACTCTCTGTTTAGTCTTGAAGCCAAACTACCTTCGCTAGCAGCATGGGGAGCCTTTCACAAGCATACACGTGAACACAAGTCACCATTGTTCTGTCCAATTCCAACCAGCTCCTCTTAATTCTATTCTGCTGGGGAGCTGGTACCCTAGAGCCTGAAATCTGACCCCCATCTTTTTATGGTGAAAGGATGACAATCCTCATCCTAGGCCCTGACAGAGAGACCATGGGAAGGTCACATGTTCATCCTCCCCATAGAAAGACTGAAGAGAAAGTGTGCATAGTGTCCTCACCTATTGCTCTCAAAGCTTTGCTTCCTGTTTTGGTGACACTTGGAACTGGAACTGTCAGCTTAAGATGACATGGCTGCTGTCACGCTCTCAAAGCCAGTGTGCAACAAGGTTAACTCTCATAAGGGGTAGAGCCACACAAATGCATGCAGCGCATCTGGAAAGCTTGTCTTCTGAGACAGGCATGCTCCCTTGACACAGGAGGGGTTCCTGTGCTTCCTTGGGGTCTAGAGGGAAAAAAGAGAATGACAAAGAAATCTAGTTTAATTTTGATGTGTTTTAAAAAAATTTATTTTTTTATTTTATTTTTAAAATTTTTAATGACTTATTTATTTTATGTGCATTAGTGTTTTGTCTGCATGTATTTCTTTGAGAGAGTGTCAGGTCCCCTGGAACTGGGGTTACAGACAGACAGGTGTGAGCTGCCATGTGGGTGCTGGAAATTGAACTCCAGTCCTCTAGGAGATCAGCCAGTGCTCTTAACCACTGAGCCATCTCTCCAGCCCCTTCATGTGTTTTGTTTTGTTTCAAGACTTTCCTGGTGTTCCCTGTGGCCAAATCAACAAACCAAATGAAGGACAGCAATATTGGAACTCTCCTCACACCTTTAATCCCAGCACTGGGGACCCAAAGGCAGGCAGATCTCTGTGTGTTCAAGTCTCTCTTTGTTTTGAAGTGCTTCTAATGATCTCTGTGGTAAATGAAGGTTTTTATTCCACTATGATCTGGATCCACTTTATGTGTTTAAAACTTTTACAACTAATAATATAAATTATGTATGATTATATATCATATGTACTTTCTATGTGTATGAGATTTTTGTTTTCATGTATGTAAGTTTATATACCACATGTGTGCCTAGTACCGATGGAGGACAGAAGAGGACATTGGATTCCCTGGAACTGGAGTTATATATGATTGTGAGCGACTGTGTGGGTTGTGGGCATTGAATTCACTTCCTCTGGAGTATGTACTCCCCATCCCAGCAGTTTCCCCTTTCTCCCCTTCCCCCAGTCTCTCCCCTTCTTTCTCCTCTGGCTCAGATCCATCACCCCTCTGTCTCCCTTCAGAAAAGAGCACTTTTGACAAACTTTTCCAAAATCAAGTTCTGTTTTAAATCTTTTTTGACCTTGAACTAACTTTGACAGCCCAGGAAAGTCTCAGGGGATGATAAAAGAGCGAAATAAAACACAACCTAATGTTGTAGGATGGAAAACTTTGTCAGATAAGAAATGTTTCTTATAGTGGGTCACACCTTAAATCCCAGCACTTGGGAGGCAGAGGCAAACAGATCTCTGAATTACATAGTGGGATCCTGCTGAGAGGGTGGAGGGGTAAGGGAGAGAGATTTTAAAATAAGTTTTAAGTGGACACTCAGGACATAATACCTTTAGCATACTTCTAATTTTAAATCCACTTCTCATGGGGAAGGTCTTCAAAGCTGTTTATCTATTTACATGCTAGATAAAGACCAACACCCTTTTAAATTATCCTTGGTGTATTTAGCCAAAGATATGCATGAGAATAGACCATCCAATGGTGGCTGGAACTCCAGAAGCAAGGATGTCCAGACTGGCCATACAGCTTGGGAATCTCAATCTATTGGTTTTATCTATCTCTTTTGAGACAGTGTCTCACTGTGTTGCCCTGGGCCTTAGCTGTGGATCTTCTTCCCAAGTGAGTTACTTCCGAAATCAGGGACTGAGGGCAGCACCATGAGACATTCACTTGAGCCTCTGCTTATACCTCCTCCCTGCTGTCTGTAATTCCGCCCCAGCTGTACCTGCTCTCAGGAGGTGCTAGAGAATGTGGGTGGTGGAATGTTAGCTCTAACAGTAGGGAAGTCTCCATGCTGTGAGACTTTTGTTGATTGCCTATAAGGAAGCCCAATAAACACAGCGATTCATCAGCTCTATGTGCTGAGGAGTCATTACTTTGGTCTTCCTCTGAGGCTAACAGACCTTTCTTCATGTCTCCCATCATCAAGCACTTCCTAGGTCAGTGTTTTACCCATAGACCTGTATCTCCAGCCTAATATTTTCCAATTAAGCTTTTTTTGGTTTGTTTTGTTGTATTTTGTTTTGTTTTGCTTTATTTGAGACAGGGTCTCTTTACATAGCCCTCGCTATCCTGGAACTCACTATGTAGAACAGGCTGGCCTTGAACTCACAGAGATTTGAGTTTTGCTTTGCTTTGCTTCCAGTGCTGGACTATAGGCTTTGCTTCCCAAGTGCTGGACTATAGGCATGCACCACCATGCCTGGCTCTAGTTTTCTTTTCTCAAAATTTTTGTGCCTTCTGCTTTTATTGAGCAACATAATAGCAGATATAGATTGTTATTAATCTAATAATTAGTCCAGGAGTGTGTCTTAGGTAAAGTATGCTTCGAATGAAACAAGCACCCGATGCAGTCTACCATGGCCTAACTAACTGTGACTTTTGAAGCAGGCTTTATTAGTGTCTGAACTAGAAGCTTCCTACAAACCCAGTTCATGGGCTTCCAAGGGATCTCATCTACACGCATGAGATTTCTCCTCCATGGAAGGTAGGTTGCAGCTCTCTTAGAGTCAGATCCAGTAAAGTCACTCAGTTCCATCAGGACACCCCATCTGACCCAGTCTAGCAATTGAGACTAGTGAAATTAGCCCCAAGATGACCCAGGGAATTTTTGATTCAAAGTTTTATTTATTAGTGTATGTGACGGGGGTCGGGCGCTGGTTACAGTAGACAAGTTTGTGGAGTTGGTTCTCAGATTCTAACTTAACATAGTTCCTGGGAATTGAACCTAGGTCTCCAGGCCTGCAGGTTAAGTGACTTTACCTGCAGAGTCATCTTGTTGGCCTAATACCTAGAGAAGCAGACTGAAGACCAGTTTTCACTCTGTAAGAAGTATAAAACTTGTGTTTAAGACAAGGAATTCAAATCTTTTTGTTTTTCTTAATCTGCCTCACCTTGCAAAACTTTTGTGCAAATGTTTCACACACATGCACACGCAGTAAAAAAAAAAAACTTTGTTTACACAAAGAGCAACTGTTGTCTTCCAGGAATTTGATGGCCTGGCGCAGTGATCCCTTGCCCCCTTCTGTGTGTAATTATTTTCAGACTAGCCAGTCTGGTAGGCCTGTGAGTTCAGACCCCAGCTGATACAGAAAAGTCACTGCCTGAGTTAGAATAAAATCCAGGCCCACTTCCTGCCTCTGGGTGTTTGCTCTTCTCGGTGCACAATGCACACCCTCTTGAGAGAGTACAGTTTTTCTGTGTAGCGATAACGCCCACACTACCACCACCCATTCACCATGTCTGAGCGAGGGGTTGTGGATCGAAAAAACAGAGACAAAGACAGCGAGTCATTCGCAACAGCAGAATGCTGAATGCCGTTTATTGAAAGAGGGAGGAAATCTTAAATACAGTCTTACAGCACAATGGGAGAACCTCCAAGGGCAGAAGTTTGCTACAGATGGTCTACATTCTTGCATCTAAGCTGTTAACGCCCAGTATGCAGGATACACAGACAAGGAACTTCCCTTAAGCGTTCAGGAGGGTGGATACCGGCAGGGAATTAGCATAGGGAGGACATCTGGTCAAGATTGGCAAGCAGGCAAACCGTTTACTCACATATGGGGGGCCAGAGCCCTACATTTCTGTATAGACACTGCAGTTGCAGTGGTGGTCTCTTTCTTTGTGACCCCGAACTTATTTCTAGCAACTGCAAATTCATGTTTGTGTCTTTCTACAACATCAGGATTTATATATTTATTCCCATCTTAATTACTAATATAAACTCTTACCACACTTCACACGTGAAATCATGGGGAAAACAT
The DNA here is from genome assembly GCF_004664715.2 of Peromyscus leucopus. Taxonomy (NCBI): domain Eukaryota; kingdom Metazoa; phylum Chordata; class Mammalia; order Rodentia; family Cricetidae; genus Peromyscus; species Peromyscus leucopus. Next base: position 144,625,404 of record NC_051064.1, read on the forward strand.
CACTCACTTCCTGATTGACTTTCTTTTCTGAGACAGGGTTTCTCTAGTCCTGGCTGTCCTGGCACTCACTCGTAGACCAGGCTGGCCTTGAACTCAGAGATCATTCTGACTTTCCTTAAACTCCCTTTCAGAGCCCACAGTCAAGGATCCATTTTACCTGAGTGCAGGTTCCCAAACCTGAATGAATTGGGGCTCCTCAGGCGCTGGGGCTGTGCTGTGCTAGGCTCCCCCAACTAGTGCCCTGCTGTGTATTGCTTTAATGCCTCTGTAATTCCCTTTCGCAGGGTCAGGTATCCCAGGCTGCTTTAAAGCTTGATCATAACGTACAGGCAGGAAGATCAGGAGTTAAGGGCCATCTTCAACAACAGCAACCTAGAATGTCCTGAGGCCTGGATTCCAAGACAGCCTGCCTCGGAAAAAGGGGAGGGGGGGGGAAGGGCAAAACAAGAAACAAACTTTATTGAAGGTACGCTAGCCCACTCAAGCATAAGGCTCTGCAGGCCTTGCCCTTCTCCCCAGTTCCTGCTGCCTTGCTAAAACCCCTTAGATTACATTCCTGAAGCTAGCCCTCAAGGTCTATTTCCTTATCTGGCCACCTTCCTCCTCCTGAGGCTGACTGCCAAAGTCCAGCTTAAGTACTAAAGTCCAGCCCTCAGAAGCCCCCTTTGACTCACCTAATTAACATGCTCAATTAAAATGAAAACACCTCATCCTAACATGGGGTTTCCTCTTGTGCCTTATAAACTGCTAGTTTCTTCCATTGTGCCGTGCCTGTCTCCTCTCTATTCAGAGGTCATCTTTTGTCCTCTGGGACAAATACCCCGTCCCTTTTCCCTTGTTCCCTTCCCCTTCTCCCTCATCCTCTATCTCCTGTCCTTGTCTCTTATCCTTGCCCTCTGTCCCTCTGTGGCAAATAAATCTCCTTTGTGCTGAGAACTTGGTCTTGCAAGTCCTGAGCCAGTACTTTTCCTTTCATTTATAACAAGGAAAGGCTCAGCAGTTGTTGGCTGTAAGGGATGTGGCCCAGGTGGTAGAGAACTTGTCTCTCAAAAAACCAACCAACCACAAATAAACAAATAAGAGCAACAACAACCCCCCCAAAAAAACAAAACCCCCCAAAAGTTTTAAGAGATATCTGAACAGGGAGAGAGCATTGTAATGTTTAAGGTGGGATAGGGAGAAGAGGTGAGAGCATCTTCCTATGTGTGGGAAGGTATCAGAACGGACGACATTCACTTTTTGTCTCCCTCTTTCTCTTTTAGTTCTTCTTTAATTCTTTTGCATCCTGTCTTCCTCTAGCTAAGGAACACCCTCAGTCACTCTGGCTTCTTTGTTCGTGACTCATGGTCGTAACTGTGTAATAGAGTTCCCCGTCTGAGCATGCGTGTTGACGTCACTATCTCCTCCCCTCATTTCCATGACTCTCTTCCACTCCCTCGGTATCACAGGTGTGTGAACTAGCTGCTATCCACGTAATCCACATCGAAAGTCAAAATGAATGTGCAGTGCGGCAGAGTGGACTGCAAGTAATCGCAGGGCACTTTGGAGAGTGCACAAAAGTGCCAGAGTTAATATTTACAATACATTAGGGCTAGCTGGGCGGTGGTGCGAATCTCCGTGGGTGGAGGCCAGCCTGGTCTACAGAGCTAGTTCCAGGACAGCTAGGGCTGTTACACAGAGAAACCCCTGCTCAAAAAACCAAAGAAGGGCTGGAGAGATGTCTCAGAGGTTAAGAGCACTGGCTATTCTTCCAGGGGTCCTGATTTCTTTTCCCGGCAACCACATGGTGGCTTACAACCATCTTAATGAGATCTGGTGCCCTCTTCTGGCGGGCAGGGGTACATGCAGTTAGAGCACTGTGTATATAATAAATAAATCTTAAAAAAAAAGAAAAAAGAACAACCAAAGGAAAAAAGAAAGAAAGAAAAATATGAGGGCTAATAATTCACTCGCCTTCATTGCCCATTGAGAGCAGGGTTTTAAGACAGGATAAGAGAGTCAAGTTGTGGCACATTTTTGTAATCGGTACTTGGGAGGCTGAGCCAGAGGGATGGTAAAAATCCCACTTGAAAATAGATACACTAGGGGCTGGAGAGATGACTCAGTGATTAAGAGCACTGACTACTCTTCCAGAGGACCCAGGTTCAATTCCCAACACCCACATGGCAGCTCACAACTGTCTGTAACTCCAGTTCCAAGGGCTCCAACACTGTCACACGGGCAAAACACCAATACACATAAAATAAAAATAAAATAAAAAAATAAAAAAAATAGATACACTAAGAGGCTGGGGTGTAGCAGTGGCAGAACAGAGATTTTGCATGTCAGTACCCTACAAAAAGAAGAGCTGGGTCTGTAGGTCTGTAATCACAGATACTCTGGAGACTGAGGCAGGATAAACCTTGAATGCCATCTTGGGGAACTTAATGAGACCCTGTTTAAAAATTAAATAGAGGGGGCTTCTGGGATTGTAGCTCAGTGGTAGAGTGTTTGTCAAACATGTGAGACCCTAAGTCCAATTCCTGGGGCACTGGAGGGCTGGTGAGATGGGCTGTGGTCCACCAAGTGAGCAAGGCCCCTTACAGCAAAGTCTGATGACCTGAGTAGGATCCACAAGACGCAAGTGATGGAAGAAGAGTTGTGCTGAGATTCATTTATATACTATGGAATTCAAGTATTCCCCACCTCAAATTAAAAAAAACAAACAAACATTCCACTTATCTATCTTTTTTTTTAAAGATTTATTTATTTATTATGTATACAGTGTTCTGTTTGTATGTATGTCTGCACACCAGAAGAGGGCACCAGATCTTATTATGGATGGTTATGAACCACCATGTGGTTGCTGGGAATTGAACTTGGGACGTCTGGAAGAGCAGTCAGTGCTCTTAACCTCTGAGCCATCTCTCCAGCCCCTCTATCTATCTATCTATCTATCTATCTATCTATCTATCTATCTATCTATCTATCGACAATTTTTCAGCGTGTAACAGTCCTGGCTGTCCTGGAACTCAATTTGTAAGCCAGGCTGGCCTGGAACTCAGAGACTCACTTGCCTCCCTAGTGTGGCGGGAAAAGGCATGAGCCACCACGCCAGTATTAGAAAAACATTTAAAAAGAGGAATGTTATCCTGCTGTGCTGGGTAAAGAGGAAATGCATGGAAACTCCTGAAGGTGACCTCAGGAACCGTGATCTCTGGACTTCCGGCCCACAGGCAGTGGCCGTGTCGCATCTATTGTTTGTTGGTCTCCAGCTAGCTCACTCCCACCTTTCCCAAAGGTGCATGTTTGTCACTTATTTCTAAGAATGTAACCCAGAACCTTTGCTTCTCAGATTTCATTTTAGTCTAAACCGAGAATGGGGTTCTATGCAAAATGCTGTCAATACAAGCTGATGAACTCTTGGCCATGAGGGGTTCTCTGTGAAATAGCTGAGCATATAAGGGACAGAATAATTAAATGCCCTTGATACACAAATGAACAAATCTGTAATCACCAGAGAGATGTCTGCATCATTTGCTAGCATTTGGAACAAACAAAACAAAACAAAAACTAGCAAGCAAACAAACAAAAAACCCCATAGCAAGCACTAAGGCTCTCTCTCCCTTGGCACAGGGTTCAATCCTTGTCTTAACTGACTCAGCCTGACAATGAGGCACAGTAGCTTCTCCAGAAGAGACACAGCTGAGTAATTTCCAATGCAACTAAGAATGGTGAGCTGGGAGCAGTGTCCAGAGCAGGCAGAATGGCATGGAACTGGGCGTCAGTGATGCTACAGCGCTTTAGGTCCAGGGTCTGCAGACTGCCTGCCACACTCTCTACGAGAGCTCTGGGATGTTCGGGACTGAACTCCTCCATGCAGATATCGATATGAAATCTGTGCTTGAGCTGACTGGTGCTCAGACACTCACAAAGATGCTTCAAGTCTGATTCCATCAGCAAGTAACCAGAGGGTATCTAAAGAGGTTCTACTCCTAGGGGCTGGAGAGATGGCTCAGAGGTTAAGAACACTGACTGCTCTTCCAGAGGTCCTGAGTTCAATTCCCAGCAACCACATGGTGGCTCACAACCATCTGTAATGAGATCTGGCGCCCTCTTCTGGCCTGCAGTCATACATGCTGTATACATAATAAATAAATAAATCTTAAAAAAAAAAAAAAAAAAAAGAGGTTCTACTCCTGAGGAGAGGGCAGAGTGATGAGTGGCCAATGGGAGTGGTCTGGAGCACACAGTCAGGGAGTAACCTTGTAGCCCAAGGTCATTCCATCCCCACTTAGGATGCTGCATTATGTAGACTCTTCATTCTAGTAACCCTATTCTGGGCCAAGACCTACCACCATCACTCCAGGGTGGCTCAGGACACAGCTGTATATTCTTTCCTTATTAGTAGAACCACAGTCTCGGACAGAGGTCAACAGAACCTTGGAAGGACCAATAAGGCAGCAATATCCAGGAGAGGTTGCCTACTTTCCCTCAGCACAGATTTCTCTCTTGGCAGTTTTCACCTTGGCCACTCACTCTTAGTTTCAGTATCACATGCTTCCCATCTACTCAGCCCCTACCTACGCTCACAACACCCTTTCACATAGCTGCTGAGCAAGGGCATACCGGGAAACCCTGTAGATGTGAGTCCACTGGTCTATCTGTGCCTTCTTCCTGTTCCTTTCTCCTTGAGGGGAAATCCCAACAGCCCTCCCTGGGTTTCATCTCACAGCTGTAAATCACAGCTGGCTTTTCCCACAGCAGCTGGACCCTGGTTTGACAGGGGTCATTCTGGGAGACTTTAGGACTGCAATGACTTCACAGTCATCCTCAGCTGTCCCAGTCCAGCACCCAAAGCATAGCAGACACCCATCTCGATTTACTGTAAGCCAGAAGGGCTTAGCTCTGGGTGGACAGCTAGCTCTCCACCCACATTCACCTCAGTATCTTGTACAGTTTGCCTTTCTGAGGGGGTTCCTGCAGGTGTCATACAGTTGTGGGGGTGGGGTGGGGGTGGGGGTATTCCTGCAGGTTCGAAGAGATAAGAATGAAAACCCGGTACAGATTGACTTTGTCAACCTGGATCAGAGTTCTGAGAATCTAATAACAGGCAGATTATTCCCAGTTTATTTAAGCTCAGTACAATTTGAAAACAAGTTTCCTGGTGTAATACAATCCCCAGTGCACAAGGAAGCATAATTACATTGAAACTCAACTCAGGGCACATGTTATTTCTTCCAAGAAGATGGGTTCTAGAGATATGATACCTATACTAGCTTAAAGACCCCTGGTCTGGTCTTGTCATACAGATAGCATAGAGGTCATTTGGGATATTAGCCACCTCTGGTTCTGGTTGTGGGAGCTTGAGGGAGCCTCTGGCTCTAAGGGTCATTTAGATTACTAACCACCTCCAGTCCTGGCTGTAAGAGCTTGATAGGGCCTGGCCCAACATAGGACACAGATCACCAGGCTGTTAATCACTTGCAATTATCAGCTTTCTGGAGGGAAGACCAGGTTTTTCATCTTTCCTATTGTAAAGACAATCTTGTGTGCTTAACATTCCTGTTTCTCTGGAGATCTGTGGGCTCAAGGATATTTGTGTTATGCTCCCAACACCTTTCAAGATAATGTAATGAATAACAAGTTTCCAGAGTTTCTCCAGGTTTTGTAAATGTATAGTTCTGGGAATAGGACTTATTCAGATACTTGGAAATATATATCCCTGGACTCACAGCCACAAAGGAAACTTTCCCAATGTTATGCATCCTGCCCAGCTAAAGTGCAAATATTTTCTTTTTTTATTTCTTTATTATTATTATTCTCTCATCAGCTTGATACAGTACAAATTTAAAGTGCAAATATTTTTTCATCGTCTCTCAATGCAAAAACATTCTATTCACCACCTGCTCCCAGATGCTGTGCAGATGTATAACATGAAGAAACTTGTGCATTCTCTACATGTTATCTAACAAAATATGCAGCCTCTTGCAGCACAGCTGGACTACCGGTTTTCTCTTCTTTACCCAGGTCAAGAGGTAGAACTGAAATTCATTCCTAGTGCGATCTTTAATGCACACATCTGCCTAGTTCCCATCCCAGGATTGGGACTGTTTGTGACTCATCTGAGCCCCAGAAGACTTCTGGTGAGCAGGCATGGCCATGACTCTCTGACTTATGTTCCAAAGGTTCTGATCCACATTCTGAAAACCCAAACTACCTCCCGTGGGCAAAATAGGAATGTGTCTCATAACATAGGCCAGGCCCTCAACCCCGAGCTCGGGCTCTAGTTTCTGGATGTCAGTCATTCCTCCCTGTTTTCTGCTGCTGCTACTACTACTACTACTACTACTACTACTACTACTACTACTCCTAGAGATATCTTTATACACTACAGTTCGGTCAGCTAGTGCAGTGATTGTAGACAGGGACCAGCTCAGCCTGTTTTCTTTTGGACTTTTTTTTTTCTGCTCCCTAACCCTTGAAATCTAGGGTGGTCCTGCGAGAGGAGCTGGAGAAAGGTTTTTTTTTTTTTTTTTTTTTTTTAAGATTTATTTATTATGTATACAGTGTTCTGCCTGCATGTGTCCCTGCAGGCCAGAAGAGGGCACCAGATCTCATTACAGGTGATTGTGAGGTGATGTGGTTGCTGGGAATTGAACTCAGGACCTTTGGAAGAGCAGCCAGTGCTCTTAACCACTGAGCCATCTCTCCAGCCCAGAGAAAGGCTCTTTAATCAATGGCTTCATCTATCCTAAGCATTCTCACTTGCCTGGATGTCCTTTCCTAGATGGATCAGCAATGGCCTAGGGCTTCCATTCTTCCTCATCAGCACCATCAAAAGTCCTTTGGTCCATGCTTCGTCCTCCACTGTCTGACCCAAAGCTCTCCCTGTCCTAAACTCCTGGGACCTCCTCCTAGAACCCCTGGGTCTCTCTTAGCTGGGGTGAATCTTGGACTGGTTTTCTCTGTGTAGTTTTGTACCTTTCCTGGAACTCACTTTGTAGACCAGGCTGGCCTCGAACACAGATCCGAGTGCTGGGATTAAAGGCATGTGCCACCGCCGCCGCCGCCGCCGCCGCCGCCGCCCGGTTTAAGATTTTTTTTTTTATTATGTATACAGAAGAGGGTGCCAGATCTCATTAGAGATGGTTGTGAGCCACCATGTGGTTGCTGGGAATTGAACTCAGGACCTCTGGAAGAGCAGTCAGTGCTCTTAACCTCTGAGCCATCTCTCCAGCCCCCGGTTTAAGATTTTTTTTATTTATTTCTTACAGTGTACTGTCTGCACATATCCCTGCAGGCCAGAAGAGGGCACCAGATCCCATTAATAGATGGTTGTGAGGCACCATATGGTTGCTGGGAATCGAACTCAGGACCTCTGGTAGAACAAGCAGTGCTCTTAACCTATGAGCCATCTCTCCAGCCCCTACCTGGGCTGAATCTTGAGGACAAGCAGCGTATCAAGCCCATTCATGATAACTTAGAAAGATTCCAGGTTGGGCATCTTCATCCGGGCTCCCGAGGTCAGGTAGAAGAAAGGCTTGGCCTTCACCATCTGCTTTAAGACATTAGTGTGTCCCCTTTGAAAGCATCCATGAAAATCTCTAAGAGGAGCCCCAAGGGCAGATCTTCCAGGTAGAGAGCCAAGGTCTCATTCCTCAGCAGGAACTGCTTTCCCAGCTCCTGGATATGGCTAGAACCTCCAAGCTCATGTTGAGGGGTTTACAGAGAAATGACATTACGGAAGTATCTAGGGAGAGACAGTCTTCCATGAATAGAGAAGAAGCCCTTCCAACATCCAAGGACCCGCTCACACTCTAGTCACTGATTTGACAATTATGTAGACCTGCTTACTCTCTTACATCTGAAGCTTGAGGCCACAAAACCATAGTTCTAGGACAGAAGGCACCTAAAGATGCCCAGAAGAAGTACCCATAACCACTTCAGTTCATCATCAAATATCTAGTTCAGCCAGTGTTCCTCAGAAACCTTCTGGGAAGGGGGTAACCAGCACCCTGAGTGCTGAGCCTTCCCTATTTATGAGAAAGTCCCAGATCATCATTCAAGATCCTCAAAGGAAGGCAATGGAAATGTCCTACTACCAACTTACCCACGTTCTCGGTACTACTGTAACCCATGGCTAGGACAGTTCATGGAGAATCAGAAATGCGTCCCACTAGAATTCATTTTACAAGCCTGAGGTGCATGTGCTAGGCTTTGTCGCCTAAGCCTTTAATCCCAGCACTCGGGAGGCAGAGCCAGACGGATGTTTGTGAGTTCGAGGCCAGCCTGGTCTACAGAGCAAGATCCAGGAAAGGCACAAAGCTACACAGAGAAACCCTGTCTCAAAAAAAAAAAAAAAAAAAAAAGAAAGAAAAAAGAAAGAGGCAATTGGATTTCTGTTAGTTTAAGGCTTGATACCAACCTGGTCTACATAGTGAGACATTGAAAAACAAAATGTCAGCTGGGTGGTGGGGCCCCACGCCTTTAATCCCAGCACTCTAAGGCAGCCTGCTCTACAAAATGAGTTCCAGGACAGGCTCCAAAGCTACCCAGAGAAACCCTGATTCAATGTCTTTAGGAGTCTGTTGAAGTGGGAACACAACTTTAATCTCAGTACATGGAAGACAGAGGCAGGAGGATTTAGATTTTTACCTTCAATCCCAATGCAGAAAAAGAAACAGAAAACAAATCATCCTCAATAGGGCATGGGAACTAATGCCTGTGATCCTAAAACCAAGGAGAGTTAGGAGGACCATGAAGCCTGGGCTGGGCAGGAAGACTTGGTCTTAACTAAAATAAAGCAATGTTTGGTTGCCCCTGCTTATATTCCTAGAATGTAGGAAGCTGAGGCAAGAAGACTATTATAAAGTCAAAGGTCAGTTCCAGATACAGGGAATTCCAGGCCAGCTTTAGCTACAGACTGAGACCATGTATCAACAACTGATACAGTATATTCTTGCTGAGAGTAGTTGATCACTCATACAATCCTAACCCTGAAGAGGCCGAGGAGTGGGAATCATCCCATGGATGCCTGTTTGGGCTATATGATGAGTTCAAGGCTGGCCTGAGGCATCATTGAAAATGTCTCTCCCTTTATAAAGTAGAAAGGCTGGAAACCAGGTGTAGTGGTGCATGCCTTTAAGCCTAACACTTGGGGTCAGAGGCAGGTCAGTCTCTTTGAGTTCCAGGCTAACCAGGGCTATATAGTGAATCCCTGTCAAAAATATTTGAAATAATAATAATAATAATAATAATAATAATAATAATAATAATAAACACACTAGAGAGATATAATCTAGTTGTCAGGTGATTGCCTCGAATTTGATAGGTTCAATCCCCAGTACTAAGAAAACAAACAATACAGGAAACTTCTTCTTCTTCTTCTTCTTCTTCTTCTTCTTCTTCTTCTTCTTCTTCTTCTTCTTCTTCTTCTTCTTCTTCTTCTTCTTCTTCTTCTTCTTCTCCTTCTCCTTCTCCTCCTTCTCCTTCTCCTTCTCCTTCTCCTTCTCCTTCTCCTTCTCCTTCTCCTTCTCCTTCTCCTTCTCCTTCTCCTTCTCCTTCTCCTTCTCCTTTTTTTTTTTGTACTTTCAAGCCAGGGTTTCTCTCTGTGGTTTTGGTGCCTGACCTGGATCTCGCTCTGTAGACCAGGCTGGCCTTGAACTCAGAGATCCACCTGGCTCTGCCTCCTGCATGCTGTTAGCCTGTGTCTTTTTTTTTTTTTTTTTTTTGCTTTTTCAAGACAGGGTTTCTCTGTGTAACTTTGCCTTTGTGCCTTTCCTGGAACTCACTCTGTAGCCCAGCCTGGCCTCGAACTCACAGAGATACACCTGCTTCTGCCTCCCAAGTGCTGGGATTAAAGGCGTGTGCCACCACCGCCCTAGCCTGTGTCTTTTTATAGGTGAATTGAGTCCATTGATGTCAAGGTATATTATTGACCAGTGATTGTTAATTTCTGTTAATTTTTTGGTGGTCATCTGTGTGTGTTTCCCTTCTTTGGGATTTGCTGGTGTGAGATTATCTATTGCCTGTGTTTTGTGGGTTGCCGCTAACTTCCTTGGGTTGGAGTTTTCCTTCTAGTACTTTCTGTAGGGCTGGATTTGTGGATACACAATGTTTAAATCTGGCTTTGTCATGAAATGTCTTGTTTCTCCATCTATGGTGATTGAAAGCTTT